>NC_134704.1:36357510-36644054 GCF_043290135.1 Rhipicephalus microplus | reverse complement strand
CCACTTACATAGGACAGGAGGATTGAGGATTTGACTAAAATGATTATATCACCTCGACCCTGTTTAATGTTTCTAGCCGAAATATTGGCCCAGGGTTGAGCCTTTTGCTGTTCGACCAATTTTAAATTGCATATTTTTACATACACCAATGTGATAACTTAGCATTTGTGCATTTCCTTCCTGCAGAGCTGAATGATTTCGAAAATTAAACAGATCCTCTGACACTGCATTTGCGACATAAAAGGTGTGTGAAACTAACGTTGGCAAATTCTCTTGAGCATGGTCGCCAGCACAAGGATGAGAAGCAAAAAGCCTGACGTATTCCTTTTACTCTGCGTTGCGCTAAACACTCAGAACGTCAAATATCTTTGCTTTGTTCGTAGCAGTTTTCAAAGTACCATACCACAGCTGCTGAATGTTTTCAAAACATCTACAAACCCTATTTCAAGAAAAAGTTGCACCAATCAGTCAATGCCTGTCAGGCAAACGATCCATACCAAAGTATTGTTTCTGCTTCCATCGTAACATTTAAAAAATCAAGATATTCTCATTATCGATTAGCATGTCTTATTTCATTTGAAACTATAGTTTGCCCACTCTACTCTCACCTTTGTAAAATACGCCCCAAAATCCCTTCTTCTCAGACAGAAACCACTGCTTCAGCCGGGGAACTCTGCGCATATAAGCGCAGGTGCAAATCACCAAGAGTCCAAAAACCACCAGGCCATCAAAGGTGTACGCTGCAAGGATGTAAATATTATCACGGGTGCTGGAGCCGACAAGTTATGCATGCCAACAATTTGAGCGAAACATCGCTGCATAGACAAAACGAAATTCGGAAGGTAAACTACAAAGACAGTCTTCAATAGCTTAATGAAATTTCGTGTCACTATCATTTGGTATATGACGCTAAAATCTTGTTGCGCGCTGCTGCTACGTGAGGAAGCTAGAACCATTTGATGTGGAAATAACACTGCGTGCCTAACACGTCGCGTAACTGGAAAGCTTTGGCGCAAAGAACATTTACGCACAATTTGTGTATGTGTACGAGCGAATACCTTTCGAAGGGTGAAGATATTGGATTACATATGAACGAGACAAATACTTACCATTCGTCATCATTTATCGAGAAAACATGGGAACGATATAAACGCAGGCAGCCGTCGGCCAACAGCCACAAATTCGCTTGGATTTTTCTTCGGCTTGAGCTTCGACTCGGGTCGATTGGTGCGGCTTTGCTGCTGATGATGGCGCTGTAAATTAAAAAAAAAAAGTACGCGCAACCTAAACTACAGTGTACCTAAACATAGCAGCCACGATGCCGTCGTGGAGGCAATTATTTCCCAAAAATAATATATATATCTAGCCAAGATTTTGCAGTGTTCACTATACGGAATGAACACAACCGCCGAGTTAATGCCACCTTGCGACAGTACGATTTTCATAGAGTTTCATACATTATCATTTTGTGAAACTCCATGACAATTATGAAACATAGCCATCTCGGAGGCCGTACAGAACGCCGTAGACTCGGGATAATTTTTCGCTGTGGCCATAGAGTTTATGGGCTGTGGCAGACTCGGCTGCTACCGGCAAGCAGCAGTGGTGGTGCCCATACAGAATAAATCCTATTGCATTCGCTGGCTGCCATGTACCCATGGATAATCCGTGGGAAGTGAGCTTGTGCAGAGGCGGCGCCAGAAGTTTTTTACTGGCAGGACATCCTAGACAAGTTAACTGGGAGAGAAAATGGGGGAGTGGGGCGGCGCTCCATTCTGTAAATTGTATGGTTGATTATTATTATTATTATTATTATTATTATTATTATTATTATTATTATTATTATTATTATTTCTCGCGTTTGATTCCCGCTTCCGGCGGTGGCGATATTTTGTTGGAGAGTAAACACAAAATCATTAGAAGTTTTCTTCACCGTACGGCGTCACTAATAATGACGGCGTGGTTGTTTTGTCACATGAAACACACTTCGTAGATATTGAGGTCCTTGTCGAAATATAACTTTTCTGACAGACAAGATTTTGCCTTTTACATGCACTGCATCATTGCTTGATATCGGATGTGCAGGTACACTGTAAATCAGTTGGCACCCTTAGGGGTGCTTTCTGCGTCTATAACTAATACTCTGTGATAATGGTGTTTGAAACACCAAAGCACTCATGACATGGGTGATTTGCTTTGCCAAAACACCGTTATAGTAGGGTGTTAGCTATAGGCACGGTAAAGCACACTTGAGAATGTAAACTGGTTTACAGTATAGGCACTCTTTCTGTGCATTGATCGACGTCCGTTGCCATTTCAAGTTCAGCCAACCAAAGGTTACAAAAGAAGCTTTATTCGTTAGCTAGGTGAAAAAAATGATAAGAATAAAATCAAGTGATGGATGATAAGCATGAGTATGCAGTTATTTTCGCCTATGTACACCGAAGCATTTTCACATCAGCCAAGGACTTTCGACGTAGTTTAGTATCTCGGCAAGGCCGTGTTCTCCTTGTTCTTTTTGTAGACGTAGTAGCAGAAGAACATGGACACGACCGTAGCGCCAAGGCATGCGACGACCACCATCGAAATTCCGGCCACTTGCAGAGGTGATAGCTGGCCTGCACGTGAAAGAGAAAAAAAACAACAAACAGATTCAGACCAATATGAAAGACCTGACGAAATGCTGCAGAAGTTTTTGTCGCGAGCTTGAAATGTCGCGAAGCAAGTTTGTCCCAAAAGAACTGTCCATTTTTTTTTTCAGAGAGATAACAAGTTGTAACACTAAATGAACTTAGCGTGCTACGTTAACTTTCAAAAACTTCGACGTTAATGAATTCACGATCATGTGTTCGTGATTAGAAGTCAAAATGAAGGTCAAAGCCTCTTTCTGAATTTCGCGCCGAAATCCTATCGCTGGTACATCAGTGTAACACCGCGGATATCAAGTCGTTCGGTCGTATTTCGCCGAGCTTCGGGGCTCTCAGGAGAGAAGGATCGCGCGCGTCGCTATGACGACGAAAACAGCTAAGTTTGCACGAATGCCTCGTTGGTTATCCATATATCATCCGACATATCATCCGACGTAAAGCGATTATGGATGGGACCGAGCAGAAGACAAGGCTAATTATCGTAGCGTAATTCATTGCCAAGTTTGGTTGCATTAGTAAAGCCTCTGTATCATCAACGGCTAAAGAAATAGCATGTTTGAGTTCACGTGATTTGCTTTATACATACGATTGTCTGAGCATGAACGCGGTTTGTCAGGCACCTGGTTAGGTCATTATATCTACCGTTGATTTTCGTAATAAACTGCATTGTTGAATGTTAGCGATGTGTGTGTGTGTGTGTGCGCGTGCGTGCGTGTGTGCGCGCGCGTGTGTGTTCGTGTGCGTGCGTGCGTGTGTGTGCATGCGTATATATATATATATATATATATATATATATATATATATATATATATATATATATATATATATATATATATATATATATAACCCCCTCTACCACATCTCACTCACGGGGTTACGATAAAGGGCCAAATAACCTCAACTGTTTATTACAACGCAGCTCTTTGGAGTAATGGAAGGCACTCCTTGCATGCTCCGACCCGGAGGTGCAACTGTCGCGCTCCTGGATTACGTCCGGCTTGCGGCATAAGCCACTGGAGCCTTGGTCACGATGCCCCACCCATATAGCTCCTATAAAGCCGTTCCCGTTCTCCCAATAAATGTCGTTCTTCTTCTAATCAAAGTAAGCTTCTATTCAGGAAAGTTGCACCAACTCACCGCTTAGCTGTCCCTCGCTCTGGGCGTTGAAGTCGTATCCACCGGCACCTTGGGCGGAAACTTTAGTGATGATCGCAATAACACCTGAAAAACGAGATCATGTAAAACGACACGGATGCGTTAGAAGAAGCATGACTAACAGCGCTGGAAGCCATAGACGACGCATTCGCGCCTCAGTCCTTATCTCAGGCATTGTGAGTAAACGCTTCCGCCGTGTCTGCTTTTTTTTCTCTTTTTTTGCGTTTCCTCTTGTATGCAATTATGCGTTACGTGGAGGCAGTTATATACATGTATTTCTTTTTCAGAAACGTAAAGTGTTCTATATATTCCCGATGAGCAGGCTATCCTCTTGCGCTGCAAAAAATCTTCGCGACATATTTCTCGTCGACAAGCAAACTTGACGTTCGAGTCGCTGGCAGGTCTAATCTGTCCAGAATGGTCTCATCGGATATGTCAGACATACATACAAATTGCACAGTGATAATGGTATGTTCTTTTTCTTCTCTCTTTCTCTTTTTCACATTGCAGAGCGTCATAGTGATCATATCCCGGTGACGTGAACTTCATTGTTCGTTCGCGCCTTCGCTGAAACGAAGGATGCTGTGAAAGAAAGAAAAATCGCTTGTCATTATAGTAACTGCTGTTACTTGATAACTCTACAACTGGCCGAATCGTAATTAAGATGCTTCAATTGGGTCGCACCGAAAGACGAAACGCAGACGGTTTGGTGCATACGTGCTTAATCAGCGTTCCTGTTGTCCATCTTTCCACTATAACAAGAAGAAACGAAATTATGCGGTTCACGTTATGAAGACCACACCTTTATTCATCGACAGTGACATATACCAGAGGGGGCTCGCAAATTACGTCTACGTTCGAGGACGTCGAATGCGGTCACAATGGCGCCCGACGTTCAGAGCAGGGCGTAGAGCGCGTTCTCTAGCACTTACCTACAATCGTCGTTGCAAGGAACTCCATCGCTAGGAGATGCTGCAAACGTCACTCGGAGTATTCCCGCAAGCCGTCTCTGTGCTGTTCTCTCGTCTACGTTCGTGGGGTTTTTGAGCTCGCCTGCTGTCCGACGACTCGCAGCGGTGTATTCCAAATGGGCCGAGGAATTCAGACCCGCAGGGACCTTATCTAAGCTCTTCCCGAGGCGGGGCACCTCAACGGCTGAGTCTCTCGCGGACCTTTGGAACTCGCCTCCTCGCCACAATTTTTATTGTTTTTTTTTCTCGGGTGTCGACGGCTCGGCGGCGCAAACAACGCCGTCAGCGGCCGTTGCGTTGCGTGCCGGGCTGCAGAGCGGAGTCCACCTGAGTCAGATAAGGGGCCTTTATGGGCGAGTGAGGTCTGGTTCCCTCCGCTGCTGCTTTAACGCCGGCAGGACGCCGCGGCTTGGCGCATCTTATAGAAGGAGCGAAGTACGACTGTCGAGCGTAAACTGAAGCGAAATATAACGTGCGGGGTTTTACGTGACGAAAGCACGATGCAGTTCGTAAGCACACCGTAGCGGAGGTCTCCGGGAAATTTTGACCATCTGATGTTCTTCAACGCGCACTGACGTCGAACTACACGGGCCTCGAGTGTGTCGCCTTCATCGAAATGCGACCGCCACGGCCGAGATCGCACCCGCTACTTCCGAGTCATCAGCCGAGCACTGTAGCCGCACACCACTACTGCGGACAACTGAAGCGAATGCCCTGGGCTTGATGGTAGATGATGATTGCTTG
The DNA here is from genome assembly GCF_043290135.1 of Rhipicephalus microplus. Lineage (NCBI taxonomy): Eukaryota > Metazoa > Arthropoda > Arachnida > Ixodida > Ixodidae > Rhipicephalus > Rhipicephalus microplus. The sequence goes on along the minus strand of NC_134704.1, from coordinate 36,638,536 downwards.
ATTTGTGGGGTTTAACGTCCCAAAACACCATGTGATTATGAGAGACGCCGTAGGGGAGGACTCCGGGAATTTCGACCACCGTGGGTTCTTTAACGTGCACCCGAATCTGAGCACACGGGCCTACAACATTTCCGCCTCCATCGGAAATGCAGCCGCCGCAGCCGGGATTCGATCCCGCGACCTGCGGGTCAGCAGCCGAGTACCTTAGCCACTAAACCACCGCTGCGGGGCTGGGCTTGATGGTAGAAGTTGCTGAATGGGCGAATCTATACAAACGACGCACACTCGAATTCTCTGATATTCGTTGGTTTCGCATGGCTGTAAGTAACACTGATTTGGACCTTCGGTTCATTTTCTTTGTTCTTGTTTGAACTTGAATATATACCATTATACAACTCGCTTATCCGTTTACACTTCTATACTGGCCCAAGCGCCGCGCGTTTGATCCTGGTTGCGGCGGTTGCTTTCTGTGCAGGTGAAATATGGCAGACATCCGTGTACTACAAGATGCCTGTTCCAGCTATAAAAACTTAAAATAGTTGGATTTTTCGAAGCTCTCCTCTACGGCGTCCATAATTATGCTGTGGTTTTGGGACGTGAAACTCCGGATAATATGAATGCGTCGGTTAGTAGTTGCAAAATAACAATGGATAATCGTCATTTGTTGACGTTGCACGCATCGTGATAAATGTGTCTGCAACGTTATCTGTTTAGCAGTCAGACGCATTTAAAACGAAGTTCTCGGGACTGTCAGTACGATTACTAATACGAGACACTTCGATCTAGGTATCATGCCCCTTAACGCTTGTGATAGAGTCGGGGAAAAATGAACTATTGACCGTACAGGTCATTTCGTGGTATATGCGCCTTCTTTTTCAAAGCAATGAAATTAGGCAGCACGTCAAGTCGTGCAAACGGTTCACCAAATAACTAACGCACTGGCTCTCTGACATTTCTTATTGTCTCTTCTTACGCCCAACCGAAAATTTAAAGTAACTCTTTTCCAGTTGACTTTGCTGACCCGTATTTGTGAATATTTATATTTTGTGGCTGACACTGTTTCATCTGTCAGTATATATTTCACAGTTTTCTGAATAAACTTTCAGTTGGTAGTAAGAGCTTGTCCCTGTCTTTCTGTCCGCGTCTAAGTTGCGCTCTCATTTCGAAACAATCATGTATCACCAACTCGCCAAATCAACCATATTGACATATTGTCGCTAAGCATAGCTTTATAGTAAATGTATTCGTAGCTTTGATAGTTTACCGCTGCTCATTATTTACACTTCTTAATAGAAGTACTTGTTGTTGGGCTAGTTGGTTCGTCATACTGAGGGGTAATTCTAGACGACTAAAGCACCACAGGAAGAAATAATCACAGAGAAAGAGCGTCAACTCGCAACTGATTTATTTGCAAGACAAACGCAAGAAATATATAGCCGCACACGCATGTGCAGAGCACACGTACTACTTCACCTAGTCACATGACCACAGACATAAACTGAGGACGTTCAACCGGCATATCTAATCAAGCAACGAAGCGCAAAAATCAAACTTGCGCAAGACGACTGACGTGTCACTTATACACAAGTCACCTTTTTTCTTTATCCAGAACGCTTCCATTATTTCATGGGCCAGAGCATCTGGGCTTTTGGCGAGAACAGAAACGCTTGAAAACATCGCCTCACAAGAACAGGAACGGCAATGCGCAGGCAAATGTGCTCCGGAATTATTTCGCATTGAAAGCTCATGTTCTCTAATTCTCACGTTCAAACACAAGTCCAGTTTGGCCGATGTAAACCCGGCCACAACTAAGTGGGATTAAGTACACCACACCCAATACGCAAACCACATACATCGAAGCGTGTATTTTTTCACAGGTGGAGGCGCTTGGTGTTTTAGAAATACGTGGGCATAGGGCAGCCAGCTTTCGTGGTGCAGAAAAAACAGCAGACACATTGTACCTGCTCGCCACGTTCTTAAGGTTGTGCGCTACCTTATGAACATATGGAACAACCATAGGTCGTTTATCCCTCGGCTGCCTGCATTTTCGTTTGCCCTTGAACTTTTGAAGGAGGGTTTCCGAAACGGATACAATGACAGTGTTAGGATAGCCAGCTGAATGCAGCCGCCTAACCTGATTCAAGTGATGCTATCCTGCATCCTGTGATGGCAAGATTTCACTAGCGCTCCCTCGAGACACATGGTTGCAATGACTCTTTTTACAAGTTTAGAATGACCTGCATCAAGAAGTAAAAGCTCTTTGCGCGAACGTGGATGATACGCCCAGCACACGTGTCGCTCCGAGAACATGATGCTCAACTCTAAAAACTGCAATTTATTGTCAGTGGGAAGCTTATGCGTAAACGAAAGGACGTTAGCATGTTGTCTGAAAAGTGCTAGAATATCATCCACTGAACTATAGTGGTGGTCGTCAGAGGGTTAGCCTTTAAAATGACTAAAAATTCGTCCACGTACCGAAAGACTTTCGGCACTTTTGCATCGTCAATTGCTTGAGCTAAAGCAGTGTCTAAGGAGGATAAGAACATGTTACACAGCACTGGAGCGACACAAGAGCCAATGCAGATCCCTTGTCGCTGAACGTAAAGATTGCCATCATGTGATACAAAGGTTGAGGTAAGATAAAATTCCAACAACGTCATAAAGTTATCTAGAGATACGCCTGCGGCCCTCTCTAACGCTAGAACTCCGTTCGTTTCAAAACAGGTTCTAACGATTTTGAATAGCTCCGAGTGCGGCACAGAATAGAAAAGGTCTTCAACATCGACTGAAAAGCCATACGCACCACCCTGAAGGCAGTGCAGAGTCTGCGTCACGTCATTCGAGTTCTTCACTGCAAACGGGTCTCTGACTTCAACCGTGCTGAGGTGCTTGGGTAAAAATTTACTGACATGCAACTGCCACGAGTCACGTTCACTCACAATGCACCTGAAAGGCATGTCAACCTTGTGTGTTTTCGCACTGAAGAACACTGACAGGGTTGCTTGCCTGGAGTTGCTAATAGCCTTAGAAATTTTTAAAAGTTCAAGATCTTTACATAGCAGAATAGCTTTAGCCTTCACCTTGCTTGCTTGTGACGTCGTTGGTACGAAGTCCTTCTGTAGAGCTTGAATAGCCTTCTCACCAAAGGCTTTGGCTGCCAGTACCACGAAACCACCTTCCTTGTCGGCTTGCATGAGCTGTAGATGGTCCCTCCGAAAGTGCGTGACAACAGCCTTAGTAGGTCCTTAGGGTGAAGATGCGTTCGGTGGACGTTCTTCAAAAGAACGTCCACCCCATCCACGCTTCGATGTATGTGGTTTGCGTAGTGGGTGAGGTGTAGTTAATCCCACTTAGTTGTGGCCGGGTTTACATCGGCCAAACTGGACTTGTGTTTGAACGTGAGAATTAGGGAACATGAGCTTTCATTTCGAAATAATTCCGGAGCACATTTGCCTGCGCATTGCCGTTCCTGTTCTTGTGAGGCGAGGTTTTCAAGCGTTTCTGTCCTCGCCAAAAGCCCAGATGCTCTGGCCCATGAAATAATGAAAGCGTTCTGGATAAAGAAAAAAGGTGACTTGTGTATAAGTGACACGTCAGTCGTCTTGCGCAAGTTTGATTTTTGCGCTTCGTTGCTTGATTAGATATGCCGGTTGAACGTCCTCAGTTTATGTCTGTGGTCATGTGACTAGGTGAAGTAGTACGTGTGCTCTGCACATGCGTGTGCGGCTATATATTTCCTGCGTTTCTCCTGCAAATAAATCAGTTGCGAGTTGACGCTCTTTCTCTGTGATTATTTCTTCCTGTGGTGCTTTAGGCGTCTAGAATTACCCCTCAGTACTTCTTAATAGGTTTTCTGAGTCTAACAAGCGGGGCCATAATCTTAACATACGCGCATGTACGACCTCTATCCGCAAAGGTGGTTGCAAACAACAACAACAACAACAACAACAACAACAACAACAACAACAACAACAACAACAACAACGACGACGACGACGACGACGACGACGACGACGACGAGAAACTGTCGTTATGGCTAATTCCTGGCTTGTCCTCGTCGTCTTAAAGGTGCTCTATTTATGTTTCACATTTCTGATGTTCCGAACTTGATACCAAGCTCGTCACATATCCTAACTATACTGGCAGCCAGCTTTCGGATCTTTTTGGGACGTTAAACCCCCCCTTCCCCCCCCCCCCCACACAAAAAAGCGTTCAATCTTATGCGCAACACATTTCTTATCGTTTTCTTCGAGCTTTCCTTTAGCGTACCGTATATTACACTGTCTGGCACATTTGTTGTCGTCTGCAGCCCCGGCGTTAATCAACACGGACCGGCTGCTCAGGGAAGCGCCTGTCTGTATCGTGTGCTGACCCGCGCACTATTTGGCGCGCAGAATGGGAAATAAAGTCGCCTTTATCGTCACGCGCGCCCAGGGTCGCTCGAAGCGTGCGCGCGTCCTCGCTCTTCCATATTCAGGCGGGCGCGAGATCCTTGGAAAATATTCATTGGCGAAGCATGGAAGGCGCCGCACTTTGGAAGCCACGACTAATCAGGCCGGCGTCCAGAGCGGCTCGTTAGAATTGCTGACGAGCTCTGGCCCCGAATGGCCCGGTTGCCTTGGCGGCTCAAATTAAGCATCGTGCACTGTACTCTTTCCCTCTCATTCTTTATCCTCCTTGCTTCGGGTTCTGAGGCGCATCCTCGACGTGCAGATGACGCAGCGGGTCTTTTCCTTTGCGCCGTCTGCACGTAAAATACTTACGTATTAAAACGCGAAACTTGAGGATTAAGTAATGCGCGCACTTTCGACTCCAACCTCCTGTGTTCGTGTCATATCCGCGTACTCTTTACCGTAGCAGTTAGATCTCAGCCAACGATAAGGTGAACAACTTCAGGCCTCGAGGTTTATTGCCGACTTCAACTTTGTTTGCTCGTTCTTCAGCGTCCTCGACTAGGTTTTTGTGGGGTGTATGGATCGATTGGTTGTAACTCGGTTGCTTGATTGAATGGTTGGTATTACATTCCATTAGTTCATCACAATAATACGTTATGTACAGAGTGATGAAAATACCAAGCAGAAAATTGCAGATATACTTTGTCACCTTTAGGCATAGAAAAATGATTAGGTGGGGCTATATTCATGTGGTGAAATGAGAAAATTGGCACGTTTGTAATTGCAACACTTGAAGATTGGTTCACCTGAAACTGTATTCAATATATAGATATAGTGATTAACAAATAATGATAATGACTGAACGAAGACCAGATTTATTGTCTCATAACGACGCTGTTGCTAGCAGATACGTCGTGGCGATGGTATAGGTGTCCATACATGGGACATTTGTTAGTTACTTCTTCCTCACCTCGGCATTATTGTAATCACCATCATATTGTCGCGAGCAAAAACAAGACCTGCAGCCAGGAGTTCACCCGAACCAGAGCATTTTGTTTTGTTTTGTTTCCCTGGGAGGTTGGCTCATATTTACTCAGGGGGATTGGCCAAGAAAGTGTAGTGCAGTTTTTTGTGATCATTTTAACTATGTGTAATGAATTGGTATCATAATAAGACTAATGTAAAAATAAAAGCAACATAAAAAGAGCAAACTAAAAAAAAATCAAGTTGAGCAATTTTGAGATTTGAGGTGTTATGATTACCACTCAGCTGCGTTTACTTCACTCTGCCCTGGGGAGTAATAAATAATTTTTTTGATTGAAGATCACAAAGGTATACGCTTGGTTGCCTGAATATAATCGCAAACGGCATTGAAAGCATCCCTGTGGCAATGTCCCAAAGCTGAGGCGTCAAAGCTTAGCGCCGTTTCCGCCGTCAATCTAAGGCCTATTTTCCGAAATGGCATCTAGTAACCTTTTTCTAAGTATCTCGTAGCGGCGACAATACAAAAAATAATGATCTAGTGATTCCATTTCTCCGCAGAATGCGCAGAGGGGTGATGTTGTCTGACCAGCTCTGTGTAGATACAGGTTTAGGGGGGGGGGGGACACGACATCGAAATTTAGTAATTAAGACTTCGAGTTTTCTGGACTGACTCCAGTGGGGTTGCCATGGAAACATGAGGTGGTTATAGTCTGTCCATGTAGTTACTTTTTCTATCGTATCAGTGGAGATTGCTAATTTTCGATATCTTATTGCCGTGATATATTCAACATCTGGCAGAATGGACAAAACTGGCCCATCAAGTGCGGCTCGTGCTAAGGAATCAGCCAATTCATTTAATATTAATCCGCAGTGTCCCGGAACCCCTAGTAATCTCAGGAGTCTCAACTGCGGGGGTACTAATGTTTTGAATGTGCTTAGAATTCGAGAGTTCTCTGAAGCTGTCAGAGCTGCACAAACTGAAAGAGAATCCGTCATTATGACGGCGTTGTTTTGATTTGATGGAAGTTTTCGAAGAGCTAAAATAATCGCCAAGAGCTCCGCTTCAAAAACTGGAGTAAAATCAGGCAGTCTCAAAGAAAACGTTCTCTTCTTCTTCGTAGCCCAAAACGGGTATGAGCCACAGCGGCTCGTTCATCAATGGTGGCATTACCCCCTCTCCCAAGAAGCATCGTCTCGATGCTGTACATGAAGGCAAAAAAAAAAAAAGAAAATGAGATGAAAATTACCATGCAAGCAAAATGAATGGCGTAAGGCGGAATAACATAGTTGGTTGTGGAGCCAAGAGTTAAATGAGAAATAAGAAAATAGGAAAGAATGTAAGGGATAGACGAATAAAGTCAGTCACTCACTGGCGATTCACAGTGCGAAAAGTATGGTTTCAGTCGTGAAACGTGAATGACTTCAGTTCGCGGGGTGAAACGGGAACGTCTCGAAGTGCCTTCTGGAAGAACCTCGTATGTGACGTCGCTGAGACGTCGTACGACCTTGTAAGGGCCGAAGTAGCGGCGAAGAAGCTTTTCTGAACGGCCACGTTTTCGGATAGGGGTCCACACCCAGACTTCATCACCGGGCTTGAAAATAACTTCACGGTGACGAAGATTGTAGCGGCGTGCGTCTGGGGTTTGGTGATGTTGAATACGGTGACGAGCAATTTGACGGGCCTCTTCTGCACACTGCGCGAATTTGGCGGCATCGGTGCGGTATATTCCTAAGTTGTCGGGCATTGAGCATGGCGTCGAGCATCGTCGTGACCTCGCGACCGTGGACTAAGCGAAAAGGTGTGAAACCGGTACTTTCTTGAACAGCAGTATTATACGCAAAAGTTACGTAGGGAAGTATGGCGTCCCAGTTCTTGTGATTGATGTCCACATACATTGACAGCATGTCTGCAATTGTCTTATTAAGTCGTTCAGTCAGCCTGTTTGCTTGCGGGTGGTAAGCCGTTGTTTTACGATGTTCCGTGCCACTTAATCGCAAGACTTACTGCAGCATCTCTGCGGTGAAAGCTGTCCCACGATCAGTTATGACGACAGCGGGAGCACCGTGACGTAAGACGATGCTGTTCACGAAAAATTGGGCGACATCTGCTGCGGTTGCTTTTGGAAGCGCCTTCGTTTCACAGTAGCGTGTTAAGTAATCGGTAGCGACCACAATCCACCGGTTTCCAGACGAAGACGTGGGGAATGACCCCAGCAAGTCCATGCCAATCTGATGAAAGGGCGCCTTTGGTGGGCCTATTGGTTGCAGTAGTCCCGCTGGTCGTAAAGGTGGAACCTTACGTCGCTGACAGTCGCGACATGTGCGAACGTAATGCTTTACAATCTTTGCGAGACGTGGCCAGTAGTAGGAGCGTTGAATCCGTTGCAGCGTGCGCGTATAGCCGAGGTGTCCGGACGATGGCTCATCATGACACGCACGTAAAATGTCACCACGAACCGTAGTTGGCGCAACAAGCAGATACATAGCTTGTGTGGGATGAAAGTTCTTTTTGTAAAGCACTCAATCGCGGAAACAAAAGGAGGATAGAGAGCGTGCAAAGCTTCGAGGAGGGTGGGAATTGCGTCCTTCCAGGTAGTCAATAAGCGGAATGAGCTCCGAGTCGTGACGCTGTTGCTCAGCCAAGCGGGTTGCTGATACGGCAGAAAGAAAAGTGTCGTCGTCTTCAAGGTCAGTGTTGGCATTTTCGACCGGTGCACGTGAGAGACAGTCGGCGTCGGTGTGTTTCCGCCCAGATTTGTGGACGATGGTGACATCGAAATCTTGTAGCCGAAGGCTCCATTGTGCTAGACGACCTGAGGGATCTTTGAGATTTGCGAGCCAACAAAGGGAATGGTGGTCGCTAACTACCCTGAATGGGCGGCCATACAAGTATGGGCGGAACTTTGTTATGGCCCAGACAACAGCGAGGCATTCCTTCTCGGTTGCAGAATAGTTTTTCTCCGCTGGGGATAACGTTCTGCTCGCATAAGCGATCACGCGCTCTACGCCATTATGCCACTGAACTAATACCGCTCCTAGTCCAACGTTGCTGGCGTGTGTGTAATTCCGTGTCAGCGCTTTCGTCAAAATGACCCAGTACAGGCGGAGCCTGGAGGATGTTTCGGAGGGTGTCGAACGCATGACACTGATCGGGACCCTAAACAAACGAGACACCGTCTTTTGTAAGCTTGTTGAGGGATTCAGCAATCTTCGAAAAGTTTTTGACAAAGCGCCTGTAATACGCACAGAGCCCCAGAAATCGGCGTAGGTCGCGCTTATTTGTGGGCACGGGAAAGGCGGCAACAGCACGGGTTTTCTCCGGATCTGGGCGGATGCCGGCATGGCTCACAACGTGACCAAGGAACTTCAGTTCTTCCTATCCAAAATGACATTTATCGGGTTTGAGAGAAAGCCCCGCTGTTCTGATTGCCTGAAGTACTGCATGAAAGCGTTGGACGTGTTGTTCAAACGTGTCTGCAAAGACCACGACGTCATCAATGTAAACAAGACATGATTGCCATTTGAGCCCTGTGAGAACCGTATCCATCATTCTTTGGAAAGTAGCTGGCGCTGAGCATAGACCGAAAGGCAACACTTTAAACTCGTACAGGCCGTCGGGAGTAATAAACGCCGTCTTTTCGCGGTCGCGCTCATCCACTGCGATTTGCCAGTAGCCGCTACGTAAATCCATGGAAGAAAAATATTTAGCGTTGCGTGTACGGTCCAACGAGTCATCTATCCTGGGTAGAGGATAAATGTCCTTTTTGGTGACCTTGTTCAGTTTACGGTAATCAACGCAAAAACGCAACGTACCGTCCTTCTTCTTTACTAGCACAACTGGCGAAGCCTAGGGACTGGTTGATGGCTGGATGACGTCGTCCTGAAGCATCTGCTGGACTTGGTCACGTATAGCGTCTTGCTCTTTTTGCGACACCCTATAGGCGTGTTGTCGGATGGGTCTCTCGGTGGGTTCCGTGATGATACGGTGCTGAGCAAGTGGTGTCTGTTTAACCTTTGACGTAGTGGCAAAGCAGTCTTGAAATGAGCCGAGTAAACGCAAAAGGCTTTCTCGTTGAGACGAAGGTAGTCTCTCGTTTACGTCGAGAGTGCTCGCGAACGCCTCGTCAGGGTGGCCATTCGATGAAAATAAAGCTAACGTGGGCGAACCATCGGCATCGGCAAGTTATTCACAATATGCAATGGCAGTGTGTCTCGTTAGGTGGTGATATTCGTCGCTGACGTTCGTGACCAGCAGGTGAACATGCCCTGAATGAAGGCTGAATGATTCCTCTGGCAACACAGATTTGTCGTGAAATAAGGAGAGACAAATTGGCCTCTGCAATTACCGCGTCAGACATGTCCTGTCCCAATTCTACTTCGACAAAGAGGCTGCTTCGAGGTGGGAGAGTCAGAGAATCGTCGGTAACACGAAGTGCTCTTTTCCGGAATTGTGTACTGTCAGTTGCAGCGCAAAAAGGATCCTCGAACGACAGAAGTAATTCACGGAGGTCAATGACGGCGCCGTATTCACGAAGGAAGTCCATTCCTAGAATGACTGGCCGAGAGCACACGCGCAATACGAGGAAAGAGCCTGCAAATGTCGACGTACGTATACGAATGCGTGCCGAGCACATACCGGTAGGCATCACCACATGGCCCCCTGCCGTGCGCAACTGGAATCCTTGCCATGGTGTGGTAACCTTCCTCAGTTCAGATGCCAGTGCGGCGTTCATTACGGAATAGTCGCCGCTGGTGTCAACGAGGGCGTTGACAGCATGATTGTCGACGAAGACGGCGATTTCGGCAGAAACGATCTTTCTGCTGTCAGAGAACACTACAAAACCGGAATGGTCCTCGTCTGGTCGTTGCGTCGAATGAGGGTCTTTTACAGTTCGCCGGGCCGCGACTTCACCCCCAGAAGTCGCCGTTCCTAGTTTCCCCTGCGGGGACTTGGTGACCGGCTCCACAAAGGAGCGGAAGACGATGAGGGCAAACTGGGTGACGTAGACCGGCGAGGCGACGGTGATCTCGACTGGTGGTGCTGAACAGTCGAAGGTGTTCGCTGGCCCGTGAGATAGGCTTCAATTTCGCGGAGGCGCTCATCGTAGCGCGGGCATCGAGCATCAGGATGAAAGCCGCGGAGACCTAGTTGCCGGTATTGACAGTTCCGGTATGCGTGACCCGCTTCGCCACAGTGATAGCAGAGCGGACGGTTATCCGAGGTGCGCCACGTGCTTGCCTTGCTACCACTTTGTCTTGAGGTAGACTGCAGATAGGTGGGTGTGCTCGGGAACCTTGAGCAGTGAGGCGGGCTCGAAGCAGTAGTGTGGAATGACTGCATAGCCTGGTACCTGGGCCGCATAGCAGGATCTGTAGCCGGTGGCGCAGGGGATAGCAATGCCGCTGCGTATGTCAGGACTGGCGCCTCGGGAATCGGTGGTGTGATTGGGGTCAGGGGTGTGACGGCCTGCCGGACTTCTTGTCTGATTACATCCGCGAGGGCAGACACAGGTTGATGGGATCCCACCGCCTGAAGCTGTCGCAGTTCGTCCCGAACAATACTTCGAATGAAGTCTGCGAGGGCCTGTCTCTCGCTGTCAGAGCCGATAGAGCATGCGGTGGCCGGGATCTGGCGTTCGTATTGTGATGACCGCTGCTGCAGCGTACGTTCCATAGTGGTCGCCTCACTGATGAACTGGGCGACGGTCGTTGGTGGATTGCGCACGAGCCCAGCGAAAAGCTGTTCTTTTGTTCCGCGCATCAAATGCCTCACCTTTTTTTCCTCGGGCATGGCAGGGTCCGCGCGCTTGAAGATCCGAAGCATGTCCTCGACAAACATGGATACTCGTTCGTTCGGCCGCTGGTTTCTGCAGGATATGGCTTGTTCAGCCCTCTCCTTCCTCTCGGTGTTCAGAAAGGCGTCACGGAGCTGACGGCTAAACTCTTGCCAGGTTGCAAAGGAGCCCTCGTGGTTCTCGTACCACGTCTTCGCAGAATCTTCCAAGTAAAAGTAAACTCGGCGCAGCTTGCGAACATCGTCCCATTCGTTGATACAGGCAACCCGATCAAAGTGGTCGAGCCAGTCATCAACATCCTCGAAGATATCTCCATGGAACGGCTTTGGTGTCTGTGGCGCATGAAAAACATGGGCGAGAAGAGAACCATGGGCATCGCTGGTTTGGACCGCCTGGCTTGTCATCGGAGTTGCCATCTTTCTGGGTGTCGATGTCATGGGACCAAATTCAGGGGGTAAGCCACGCAGGCGGCGGCTGCTTCTTGCTCTGGGAGATGTACCTGTCTCCACGATGGCCGACACAGCCGAAGTACACGTACCCAGCACCTCCACCAGTAATGTCGCGAGCAAAAACAAGACCTGCAGCCAGGAGTTCACCCGAACCAGAGCAACGAAAACGTTCTCTTCTTCTTCGTAGCCCAAAACGGGTATATGAGCCACAGCGGCTCGTTCATCAATGGTGGCAATATGTTGGTCTCTCTGTCCTCATCGTCACCGTGTGGTCATTATCATAGTCATCGTGTAGGCGCGTGCTCTGCCCGTTCGTTTTGCGAGGCCTTACCTGTACGTGGTGGAGGTGCTGGTATTGATCCCAGTACCTCTCGCCACCCTGACTGCCGTCCTAAACTCATTGTCCAACTGGTTATTCCTACTCATTTAGAGCGACGGAAAGCGATTGTTTGGTTTGGTTTGCTTTTATTCAAGGCAAAATTGAACAAGATTGCCTTGGGGGACACGACTAAAGGCTAAGTAAAAGCCTGACTAGGTCGTGCCACCCTGGCAACAAAGCAGAAACACACCGCAAACACAGCACTCAGAAAATTATAACATCACGTGTTATCTTACACGGGCACCATAATCAAACAGGAACCGCCAGAAGTTAGGCTACCTACAACGCACTTTACGTTCAGCACCTCTCAGCATACGTCTCCTCACTTATAAAACACTGGTTCGTCCAATATTGGAATATGCATCTGTTGTGTGGAACCCACACAAAATTTCGGACATCAACAGAATTGAATCTGTTCAGAAGAAAGCTGTACGCTTCATTTATCGTCGCTTTGACAGGTATTTCTCACCAAGTTCCCATCTTCCTATCTTACAGCTTACCAGTCTATCTTCCCGTCGACACGTTGAATGTTTGAAATTTCTTCATACCTTAATTAATTCCCCACGGTTTCCTTTACTCAGCAAATATATAGCACACGCTAGACAAACGACCACCCGAAATTACCATGAGTTAAACATGTCTACCTTTGCTCATCGTACGATGGCGTTTAAATATAGTTTTTTGTTCATTCTATTGAATTGTGGAATTCTTTGCCTGGTTACGTTCGATCTTTATCACTGGATGAATATTTATTGTATATTACTAACCATTGATGTACAGCGCACTTTTTATGCTATTCTATGTATGTATTTGCCTACTCCTGCGATAGCCCCGTGGGGCTGCAGTATGTTGAAATAAATAAAATAAATAAATAAGTGTGAACAAAAGAACAGAAATACGAACAGTCCTCATTCGAGTGGTGGCAAACACAAACGCATGCCCTGTATAAAATAAATTAACAAGTAACATCTTGACTAGGAAATCGAGTTGCTCTACAAGACAAATTAGAGTATAATAAACAACAGACAAGGAACAATAATGAACAAGGTGCAACGAATACAAAAACATCATTAACTACAAATTTCAACAATCAAGAAAAGCATCGCTTTCATCCACTAGGAACCCTTTCGTTATTTTTTTTAAATGATCTAGCTGAAATTCCGTCTTCCAGTGAATGTAATATAGTTGGGTGTTTGTTTAGAATGTTTGGAATTTGTGACGCTAATCGTTGGTCACCGTAGTTCGTGCGTGATCTATATTTGTATATTAGGCTCTTTCTCAGCTCGCATGGTGTTTGTTTCACATAATATGTGTCCAAGAATAGTGATGTATTTAGTTTATACTGGTGTAATATCTCTAGACATAGATTATGTCTGTATAACAGTTTTATAGGTAATACTTTGTCCATTTTAAAATATGGTCGAGCACTTTCGTAAAGGGGAGTGTTAGATATAGCACGTGTAGCACGCTTTTGTAATATCAACAGAGAATTAAGGTTTGTAGTGGTCGTTGTTAGCCACACCAAGGAGCAGTATGCTAGTCGTGAATGTACTAGTGCGTAGTAAATTTGCAGCTTGACATTTGATGGGACGTAGTATCTCAGTCTATTTAAAATGCCGATTCTCCTGAAAAGATCTTTTTTATCGCGTCAATGTGAGGAGACCAAGAAAGTTGTTCTTGGAATAGAACTCCTAGAAAATTTATTGTTGTTGTGCGCTGAATCTCGGTGCTCTGGAAGTAAATTGGAGTGCATGGTAGGTGAGCTACTCCTTCAGGCTTGAAAAACATGTACTTTGTTTTAGCGATATTCAATTGAAGTTTATTTGCATTTAACCATGAATTTAGTTTCTCCATCCAAACGTTAGCTTCTTTATATAGTTCACATACGTTTGAACCTGCGAAAAAAACGTTTGTGTCATCAGCATACAATATTATTTTCTTGTGTCCACCGATATTTACGATATCATTAATGAACAGAAGGAATAGGATTGGTCCAAGAATCGATCCCTGGGGGACACCATACTTAATGTGTTCAACTTGAGAGTGTGTATTATTTACAACGGTATATTGTTTTCTAGACGAGAGATAACTTTGTATTAATTGGGCTGTGGTACCCCGAATGCCATAATATGGTAGTTTTCGTAAAAGTAGATCGTGTTGTATACTGTCGAATGCCTTTCTAAAATCCAGAAATATTCCTAGTCTAAAGATTTTGTTTTCAATGTTGTCTAGAATGTATTCTTTGATGCTGAGTAGAGCCGACTCAGCAGACTTGTTTTTGCAAAATCCATACTGGTCTTTTGCTATTATATTGTTTGCGTTCAGAAAGTCCGTAATCCTCTTATATATAACTCGTTCAGCCATTTTCGCGAACACAAAGAGTACAGATATAGGTCTGTAATTGTTAAGCTCATCAAATGACCCACCTTTATGGATGGCAGTTACTTTCGCAAGTTTCATTTGATCGGGAAAAACACCTGAAGATAACATCAAGTTATAAATGTGCGTTAGTGGTGTAGCGATAATGTGACTTATAGCCTTTAAAGGCTTTGGCTTAATGTCATCTGGGCCGCTAGCACAGTTATCCGTTAATGACGTGATTAGCTTTACCACTTCTTGTTGATCAGTAGGAAACAGGAATACACTAGACGGGTAATTTGATGCTATATAGTTCTCGCAACACGTTTCCGTGCTGTCTGTGGTAGACTCACCAACTGTTAAAAAGTATTTGTTAAAGGTGTCAGCGATTTCTAATTTACTCATGCCCAGTTTTTCAAATTTTATTCATCTGGATAACTCCTTTTTGTTAATGAGCTGATTTATTGTGTCCCACAGCAGGCGCGCGTCTCCTGAATGAGTGGTAAATTTACTATTGTAGTATTCCGTCTTGGCTTTATTCAAATCTTTGTTCAATGTATTACGAAATTTCTTGAAATTACGTAAATCGTTTTTGTCTCTGGAAGATAAGAAAACTTGAAAAAGGTTGTTTTTGACTTTCATTCTGTTGTATAGTTCCACTGTCACCCATGCTTTTCTGCATTTTCTGTGTTTTTTGTAGGGCTTAAGAGGGAAGCACGCGTCATATAAAGATGTCAAGTGTTTTAAAAATATGTTGTATGATTTATTAGGATCTCTTTCTTCTGTAACCGTGCTCCAGTCAATTCCAGAGATAAGGTTCTCAAAAAGTTTAATATTGCGGCTAGAATAACTCCTAAAGAGCATTTCATCCTTACTTTTGATTACACGATTGCCTGGTAGGAAGCAGTATGTTGGAAAATGGTCGCTAATGTCGGTAGTAATTGCGCCTGCTTTGACATCAGTAGTATCGAAACTTGTAGTAATACATGGGTATAACGTTGTTTCCGATGTGTCGGTTATTCTTGTTGGGGTGCTAATTACATTCATACAACCATATGCTTCGATCAGTTCATTTAGGCGTACGTAGCTGGGGTTATCTAGTGACACATTGATGTTGAAGTCACCTACCAAGACAGTCTGTAAGCGAGAATCTAAAGATCTCTCCAGTGATTTCTCAATGAAATTCAAAAAGCTTTCTATTGAACCAGTAGGAGGGCGATAAATCACAGAAAATAACACATTAGAACATTCTAACATTATACACTCATAGCTATCACCTACGACCTTAAACTCGGCAACAATTCTATATGGGAGGTTTGCACGGACATACACACAGACACCACCACCACGCTTTCGTAATCGATATGCAGAAATGCACTCATAACCATCAATCAAAATACAATCATCATCTGATGACAACCATGTCTCAGTAAAGCAAATTATATCAAATGGATAATTAGTTTCCGACAACAACATGCTTATCTCATCAAAATTCTTTCTTGAACTTCTGGCATTTAAATGAAAAACTGAGAGTGCAGAGCCGCTTCTTAAGGTTGGAAGATCGCGTAGGAATTCGGATGGTGAGTACGACATCTTGGAACTGGATCACCCGAGAAATACACAGCTGTTACCGCTCTTCATGATAAACGTATCATGTCCTCGCTTCCCCGAATGACCACTGCTCTTTCGCCATTTGCTCGCCTCACTAGCACCTTACCGTTGGCATGCCACACGAATGCGAAACCCGTTTTCCTAGCCCATTCTTTGGTCATAGTGAGCAGTTTTCGTGCCTGTCGAGTCATGTTCTCACAAATGTATGTGTTACTGTTTTCGCTTTTTAGCTGTCGCCGCTTTGAGAGCCAGTTGTCCCTTGTTTCCTGATTCATGAGGACGAGCTTGTCTATAGGACGAGCTTGTCTACGCAGTACATTCACAATACTACGGTTATGAACAATTTAGCGTTCTGTCTGGTGGTATCTTCATCAGAGCTCGTTTCTCTCGTGGGCCCAGCGGAGAGAGAGAGAGAGAGAGAGAGAGGGAATGAATGCAGAAAAGGCAGGGAGATTAACTATAGGCTACATACAGGGTGCTACCCTACATATGAAAACAGGAATAGGGCAGTAAAAACGAGAGATCATTGCGCAACACACACACACACACACACACACACACACACACACACACACACACACACACACACACGCACACACACGCACACACACACACACACACACACACACACACACACACACACACAGCGGCGTTTCACAGGTGGTTGTTCAGTTCTGTCACCTTCAAGAACTGTTGGAGGGCTCGAAGGAAGAAAATCGGCCAGCCTGATGTAGTCTGCTCTCGACTGCTACTCAGCAGATCGAAAAGCCACGGAACTGCGAGGGTTTCGCATGCGACATCTCTATCGATCACCTTAGCGGAATAATTTGCCTTTAGCATAACGTATAATGTCCTGTGGTGATGCGACGCTTTGCAGGCTCAGCAGATCTCTTCGCTTCGATGCCCGGCTGAAAAAACGACGTTCTCGAAAGCGGCACATCGAGTCTGTATTGCGCGGCTTTCCAGCAGCGTTGTCGTGTCGACTCGATCGCGGCCTATACGTGAGATCCGCCTTTGCGCCATTCCCATCAAACATTTCTGGCGAGACGAGCATCACAATTGATCGTTGCCACATCGCATTCACATTGACATTTTGGAACTTCACGTTCCGCGCCTGCATTGCGGTAACGATAGCAACGCGAAACGTCGCTTGTGGTCACTGGCTCGTTCTCAATGCATGCATGCAGCAGGTTTAGGAAATCTCCCATATATTGTTCATCCGATGCCTTTGGCCACATAGGGCATACCATTTCGCGAACAGCGTCATTTGGGAAGTTTTGATAGATTAAGCTTACTTTTTTTTTTAAGAAATACGAGATAACCGCTGTTTTCCATCAGGTATTCTCCGCAATATTCTCTCGCATTTTTCAAGCTCATTTAAATGCTCTTACAAAAATGAAAGCAGTTGCGATAGGCAATTGAGTATAGTGCGTTTTGCGCAAGCGAATCGGTGAAGCGAACGGTTCACCTTGATGTCCGATACGGCTGAACGGCCTCCATCGCTAACGGTGCAGTTCGGCGAATCACCGTTACAAAAGCAAATGGCGAAAAGCCATTCGCGGCGACCTTGAGAACGCCGCTTATAACACTTGCCGCGTTCGCCGCGAAGTTGAGGTCAGCAGTGTATCGATTGCATGGCATGCTCGAAGTACGCTGCAAGCGTTTTGATGACAATCGCGTGGTGGTCAAAATCGTCAGGCAGGTTATAAAGCATTCCATTCGTGATAACATATTTACTATGCCGGCTGGTCACCGTTTGCATACGGGGCATTCGATGTGTCGAATATCGATCGCTCAATAACTGCTGTATGGGCGTCGCCGACGCAGACCCGGTGCCTTGTCACACCAGAACGTACCTAACCAACTATTCGATGTCGCTAGTAGATTCGGCGTCAAGTGTACATAAACATCTAGTTTAGAGAAAACTTTAAATTTTTCCTGCAAAGTTTGGCTGTTTTTGGTTTAATGGCGTGGTCAGCTTTGGTGACGCACTTAGGCCGCAAATATAAAATCAAGATTGTTTCACGATGAAACGGAAAAATTGGGCTTTTTCTCGTGGCTCGTAGCTTCTAAACGTTTGACGCTGGCTTAACTTCAGTAACAATGTGAGTTATGCACAAAATTGAAACAAACTTAATTTCACTTGCTTCAATTTCT
The DNA here is from genome assembly GCF_043290135.1 of Rhipicephalus microplus. NCBI lineage: Eukaryota > Metazoa > Arthropoda > Arachnida > Ixodida > Ixodidae > Rhipicephalus > Rhipicephalus microplus. The sequence continues at coordinate 36,620,409 of NC_134704.1, read as the reverse complement.
TAATTTAGGTCCTTGTAAGCTGTGGATTCGCGTTTCGTCGAACGCAGATAGTTTTATAAATGTAGAAAGCAAATTAGCGCTGCCAGTTTGGCATTCTTTTAAAAAAGTAAAACATTACCTCTTTCGTTACCACGCTTATTCAAATCGATCACCATCGATGGACGCTTCCGGGATCGCCGATTTTGGCACGTTGAATTTGCTTCTCGTGCCCCCAACACTTTCTAGTAATTAGTCCAGCCGCTATACTTTCAGAATCAATTTGGGTTTGCCCGTTTCGGCAACATAGTGATTTTTGACGGACCTTCGCGGGAACCAATGTGCGCGTGTTGTTGGGAAAACGCACTTGGCTGGCGAACTTGACAAAAGTGCTTGCCCCTCGTGGCTATGCTACAGTAACATCAAAGTTCTGTAATCAAAAGAACCTTTGTAAGTCAAATATTAATTCAAGGTGTCAGCCTCGTCACCTGACAGTGTTGAGCAGTGATAATTGCCAGAAATTTATGCCAGCTATTCCAATAAAGAGCTGTTGCTAGGGGTCGAGAAAAATTTGCTCTACAAAAAAATATTCCCGAAGGTCCGCCGCATGTGTAAAGTGTCGAGGTGGCCTTTCCAGCAGCTTTGGTTTTGATTATATCATTATATAAGACACAAAGCCGCACCTATAGTATAGTCGCTGCCGTGGCGTAGTCGTGACGCCCGCATGGTTGCGCACCTGCGCTGCAAAAAAAAAAAAAAAAAAAACACGTGCTGCTCGAAACTCTCTTGCATCCACATCTGAACTGAGCTATAGGACGAGCTTAGAGTCCGAGGATGACAGCACCTCAGCTTCAAGTATGATGGCGACGATGTTTTGCGTAAGCCTGATGAGACATTCAAAGCCGTTCATGAGTTCGTTTTGTTTACGGCATCAGGTTGTCTTCTCCACCGCAAGCGCGTACTTGCTGATATTTGTGCACAATCTTATAGCCACTCTGGTTACGTGCGAGGTCCACTCTGGTTACGCGCATCATGGTGTGCTGGCGCCAGCTGCAGGGCTTCTCGTCACGACGAGAAGGTCACCGGAGCTCATCCTTGCCTCGACTACGGAGCAGCGCGAAACGTGTTAAGACCGTGCACGATATTGTTATTTTGTTCAATACGATGTGCAAAATGCAAAGAAATATGCTTGGATGTATGTATAGGAACGCCAACCTATGCGGAGTGAGGTGGCTCATGGAAAGGGGTGATTATAGACGAAATATCGAAGTTCATGTGACATCTGATTTATAGAGGGACAATTCACATCATGGGCATCCATCTATAATGGAACATTTGTGGGCTCTTACCGCAAAAACAAAACAAAAACGTACTGAGAATAGTGTTCGAGTTCACCGTGTCTCACGAAAAAAAAAAAATCAAGCAATGCTTCACCGCAAGGCACGTGCAGTGAAGCAGCACCTCGGTTTCGATTTTATTTGTCTATATGAATAGATACATTCTGTATAAAATTTATTATTCATTATACTGTTCGTGCGTCATTTATCTTCGAAATATTCTGCATTTTTGTTGCGTATGTTTTTGAAGATATAATGTTTTTTATTGTACTGTTTGCCAGCTGGCAGCAAAAAATTACACAGCTTTTCACACTTTTAATCAATTAAAATATTTTGTTGTTCTATAGCGTACACATTTTGGAAAGATTATTCCATTGTGCACAATTTGGTATGCTGCAATGCGTGCAGGAGTACTTTTAAAACTGGCAAAAATGTTCTTCCCGAGACATATGAAAAAAAAAAATAACCGTTTTCGAGCGGTAACGAAAGGGTTAAGTCTGACGGTGGGAACGCTACATTTTGGCGCTTGTCTCGCTCGGCTCTGCGCGTTTACCATGGCAACGAATGGTGGCGCGAATGCACCCTCAGCACGCGATTTTCGCATCACCCACGCGACTCAGGTTGTTAATACTATTCTTGTTCATAACGACTTCACGAATGAAGAAAAAGAAAGCCTTGCGTGTGCTAAGCGTTTGACATGCAAGTCTGAATTACTTTCTGAATTTCTTATCCGCGTTTGTAAGTTCACGCGAGGGGTAACTTGTAACACGAAAATGGGGAATCAATCATGAGCAACACCTATAACGACTATAGTGTACTGCGTAAATTTAGACGTATATACGAAGTGTACAGGCGAAGCGAGTCATGAATGTTTGCGTGAAAATGTATCTAATATGATAATACCCAATATGATAATGGTTTCTCCTTACTGTATGGAGTGAGGGTTATGAACGGGTTCTGAGCGAAACACTGTCGCCCGCATTGAGTACTTTTACTCATAACTCCCAACAGTGGACCGCATGTGAAATGCCAGCAAGCCAACCTTCTCACTCACTTGACTAGGCCTAACCGAGGTGATGACTTTCCCGTTACCACTCGCGGCACCGTTATGGCGAAACTCGCACGTTTTGAAATTAAGCATGCACGGGCAGTGCGCGAAACTGAGTGCGTCAGCATGGAGTCCAGTTACGCCTTCGGGTTATTCTGTGCAGAAATTTCGTATTAGTATTAGTGCCAGACATGCGTACGCGACTCCCCCGTCTCCGCCATATAGGCTCGTTCGTGCTCAACTTTTGCGCAGAAGTGGTGGTGTAATGCGGTACGTGCATTTCGCACGCTATTTCGTTCTCGACTATCGCGCAGAAGTGGCGGTGTACTGTGGTGCGCGCATTTGACACGGTGTTTTGTTCCTTCGGGTGCAGTACCGGTGTCTGCGGTCTTTGCCTGAATTGTAATTTAATAACACGTTTTCACAAAACGCTGCTGAGTACAATGTCTCGCATTCGATTGGCGCCCTCAGCGGCCGCGTTTTTCGACGTTTGCTGAATGTAAAAAATGATCGAGCGTTGTCGTTGTTTGGGTGCACCTGAAGGAACGCCGAAATTAATCAAAATTAATGCGTCTAGCCTCCCCTCCTTCCTCCTCCATTCCTCTTCACAACGTCCCTCATAAAACTCCGCGCAGTTTCGGGGCGTTACATTCCGCAGTTTAATTAATACTGCGTCAGTTTCGCGCGAGCCTCGAAAGAGAGAGACACCTGCACACGTGCTTCCAACAGGGCGTGAACGAGGGAAAGGGTTTCTGCATTGCTTGCGTGCTTCGTAATTGCGTAGATCTGTCATTGTCGTCTCCCGGTGTTCGCTGCGTCGTCCGTGCGGCGTGAAATTGGGGAACCGCGTGGCGGAGGCCCGTCGCTTGTACGGACGGCTTCGGCGCCTAGTCATCGCTTTGGTTCGTTCTTACGCTCAGCATTCTGCGCTGTCGCGGCGAAGGCTTTAGTGTAGATTTATGTCAGAGAAGGGAAAAAAAAAAGAGATGACGTCGCTTTGAAAGAAGGCAATGATCAAACGGGGACGATAAGTGATATCCATTAACGTTTTCGCGCAGATCCAGCTCAGCCGCTTGCGCTAACAGGGAAGTTACGTGACGGGGGAAAAAAGAGGCTTTGTTACAAAATGAGAGAAGCTTTACGGGATTGTTTTATTTCTTCCATTTGTTCTTTGTAATGTTGGACAAGACACAATGCAGTCACGAATAGGTAAAGAATGACGCGCAAGCTTTCTGTAAATTACATTCAGCTTTGTGAGTAGCAGTAAATGCCTGACAAGAATTTCGCGCTATTTTAGGCATTGATGAAATCCTTACTAATCTTTTGATTGATAAGTGGGGTTTAACGTCCCAAAATCACCATATGATCTGAGGGATGCCGAAGGGTAGGGCTCTGGAAATTTCGACCACCTGGGGTTCTTTTAACGTGCACCCAAATCTGAGCACACGGGTCTACAGCATTTTTGCTTCCGTCGAAAATGCAGCCGCTGCAGTCGGGATTCGATCCCGCGACTTGCGGGTCAGCAGCCGAATACCTTAGCCACTAGACCACCGTGGCAAGGCTGACTAATTTTTTCTTGCGCATTGATGTATGTGGAATCAAAGGGCAACTTTCTGAAATGTGCTACGTTACCACTACGGAGAGAAAAGTTACAGGAACGGAGTTGTTACTTGCTATTTAGAATAATGACGATAAAAAAAGGCCGCTGAAAAAGAGCAAGAAGAGAACACATCTAAAATATTCAAATAAATGCTCTTTAATTTTATGTCTTACGTAATAAAACAATAATCCACGTAAGTGTGTCGTATTGACATTCCCCGCGTTATTGATTTGTCCATGTCGTAGCAGTAGCATTCTTAGTAAAGGGCAATGACGGACTGATTCCAGATTTCTCTTTTCGCCTTACAAGGGGTTTTCTTTACACTACTAGCATGTTATGTGCCGAAGCACGCTTTACAGTCACAAAATGATGTAATTTTTTGCGACTAGTGTGTTCCTTATAATTGCATACGCTTAAACTATCGTGCCTGATATAAGAACGTCGTCACATGCCGAAGTGTCTCGATGATTCTCCACTGCGTGTCCACCGTAAGAATAAGAGTGAGCAGCTTTGTGAGAGGCGTTTGCGGCCACCCGAATGTGGTGGCTTACAACTATGAATAAGTCACGATGACATAGGCGAATAAGGCTTGCGGGCTTGTTTCCGTGTCAATGTTAGGGAATCTCCGCATGCATATGCATGTATTCCACGCGTTTTCAAGCGTGCCCTAGCGAGTTTCCTGTATCATACCTTAAAGGCCTGTATTTGTACGGAGGCTTTGTCGAAGAGCTGCAAACCTCTTGTGTATGATATATCTTGACGCCGCCTTTGACGTTTTCTTCGCGTTCAACATAGAAAACGGCCGACGTCGCACTCCCTTAAGGTTGCGGCGACGAATAAAATACTGCCACTGGGAGTGACATTCGCACCAGTTATTGGGTAGACTCGGGTAAGTACGTGACGTCAACACGCCAGATGTTCGCCGTCCTTTAGCGTAGCGAGCCCGAACCTATCTTCTTCTTTGGTGTAAATGTTGTTTACACTAATTTCTGCTAATTATATCAACTCATATTTTAATGTTTACGACAGACCTCCATTTCCATTTTGTCATATACAATCATTAGTTTAAAGGAACAGTGACACCAAATTTCAAACTCGAGATGTGGCGTTCATTCGATTGCTAGACATGCATAAGTTTTTTTAGCGAAGTATAAATGGCGTCCGTTACTTAGAACTATTATTTCGAGCATCCAAAGGCTCAACGGCGCGTTCACGGCAATGAAACATTCACAGCATTTTGACGTGTTCAGCGAGCTCCTAGGCCATGCCTCAAGCGCTGAGGGACGATGAGCGAGCGGCGATGACGTCAACAATTTTAGGGTTGTCATCAAGGTTGTCATCCTACATGTGGTACCGTCTGGTAGCGACATTTAGCGGCCTGTCAATGACATCACTTGCTTTGTTTTGCTTGGTTCATGCTACGCGTTCATGTGAATCCTGCGTTTTTGTTGTGCCGCTTCGGGTGATTCGTCGCGGAGTCGAGAGCTTGAATGTGATTATTTGAAGTTACGATCATCGCGAACAATCACGCACGCAGTGTTCATACGTCTTGCCAGCCAGCGTGGCCTGAGCGTACGTCTCCAGCTGTCTCGTTGATCCGACGTCGATTTCAGTGTCATTGTTCAGAAGAGGGTCGAACCGGGAATTATTCGCCACGCCGTGAATCACCGCGGTTCTATGTTTCTCGGCGTTTTCGTCGTACCTTGTGGACGCGATGACAGCGGCGACGATAATGGGCGTGGCAAAGACGTGCCTAAACACGTGCACCCCGAGCAGACAAAATCCCCAACTGAAAATCACGTCACCATTTCGTCTGGCCACGTGATCATACGGGGCGTGACCGCAGGAGGTGACTGCTTTGCAACACTAAAATTTGGCGGGCTTTGCACTCGTTTCGAATTGGGTTATATATACTTGTCACACTAATCGATATTACAAATGTTGATTCGTCCCTTTGTTGCGTTATGGGTACTGAATCTTTACTAGGTGATCGATAACTACGCGTTGACGACAAAAAAAAAAAAAAGGCGACACGGGTCAAGATTATGTCACTGCTCCTTCAAACCATTTCATCTTTTTAAGTATGTCTTTATTGTTGTCATGGTTTTCGAACAACTCTCACCGCTGCTAGACAACGTGGTCTTGAAGTTACTAATTATTGTCATTCGATGCCCGTGGCCCTAACAATGCATCATGTTGTGTGCAGTAGCTGCAGTACAGCGTTCAAAAACGATTGTTCTCCTTCGCTCTGAAGCATTCGGACGAGCTGCGTAAATTGGAACAGAAAGTTGCACCTAAACAGAGAGTTTCTGAACCGCAGTACCTAAACAAACACTTGGCAACCGCCCTTCTTAAAAACCTATTTTCTCCACCTCTAGCCTGGTAGACGCTAGCAAATCGGAAGCTTTCATTTCGAAAACCTCTCTCACTTTTACCTGTTTTCTCTCTCCTTTTTTTCTTTCTCTCTTTTTATATTGGCTTTTCGAAATATATGTCTCGCCATATAAGAAAATTCGCTGTCTTATGCAAGCTGGGAATTCGTCTTCGAAAAAGCCAGAACCTTTGTCCACCATCGAAGATTACTCTCAGAGGCAGCCGTGCGTACTTTTAATGTAATTCCATTATAAATTCAGGAGGGTGACTACTCATAATTTCTGGGATTACGTTCGTATTGCAAATTTTCATAGAACTCATTTAGTTAGGGCAGCCGCTTTTTGAGCTCTGGTTGTAGTAGTCTTTCGGAGTCGCAGCCGTGCACAAGAATCGCCAAAATATGCCAGGAATAAAAAAAAAAGTGAAGGTTATTACTGTCTCTCGCTGCGTTTCGATTTTTCGCATTGAAAATGAGAGCTCCTTATTACGCTTCACCGTTCTCTGCAAAATGATTAGAACTATCGCATATCCCTATATAGTTCCCACTTGCGCATCTCGCGCCGTTCGATGACTCTACAATCACACCCTTAAGTCTACGTGCTGCCTCACTGTGATTCGCAATCGGTATTCCAGTAGGGGCTTAAACAGTTCGCCTTCGGCACGCGTCCCCTGTCGGTTCCGTATCTTTCAAACGCAGGGCATCTGAGCACCACAGCTATGGATGGGAGTTCTCTATTGAACAAACCGGTTTCTTATGAACCGGCTTAAAGCACCTCAATTTTACATTGAGGTCGCGAAAAAAAAAAAACAGTCTGTGAACTCTTATCCGGGTCCCTCGCTAATGCATAACCAGGAAATTTGACATTTACATGTAGTTTCCTGGCTTTGGCTAGTGCTTTATCCGGGATATAATTGAGAGTGTGCTTCACATTGTTTACGGAAGCAGAGATAATTGGACGAGGGAAATGTTTTTCGCTTGCGTCGAGTGGCAGTTCGAGGGCTGCGGTGATTGCTGAAATCTGCTGGATTCGGTGACTAATTGGAATTCGTAGTTATTCCTTCCGCCTCGTCTCATTACTTTGTAAGCCTCTTTGTTTCGGTTGCTTTGATCCCGCGCTCTACGAGACCGCTCATTTGTTGCTCGTCTTGTGCAGTTTGCCTTGAGTGGATATCCACTATTTCTTGGTTTAGGATTAAGCTCTGCTCCGATTCATTCTACTATAAAATCACTAAAAACTTATAATTTTTGTAAACAATTGAAGCTGTTGGAGTGACATTTGTAGCCGTGAATGCTGCAAAGTGAACGCTGCGTTATGTATTTTAGGTTTCGAGTGATTGTACATAATTTCGTTGCAGAAAACACAAATTGAGAAGCATATATTAAACGACAGCGTCTAGCAGTTGATCTGCAGTCTGCTACTCATGTGCGCAGGTGTTTATATAAGTGACGCTCTAGATTCATTTAAAAATACACTTAAAACTTAAGGCACGTCCATGGAATTTACTTCATTGCCACTACATTTCATAAATAATCCTATGTTAACGTTTTTTAATCATTGAATGGTTTATTGTCTGTTGAAAAGGAGCTCATCATGCAAGAAAGTTAATCACTCAAGGATGACGTTTTTTTAATTTGATATTGATGCGTTTCGTTTGTCATAATTTTTTATGGAACTATATTTAAGAAAACGTAAATTAGGTTTAAAGAGAGAAACCGAAAAAAATCAATCTAGAATAAAGATAAAACGTTTATGGTTCTTTCAGCAGGTGAATGCGAACGCAGTCGTTTAGGTATTCGATGCGAATGTGCATCTTGGAGCATTCCCGAGATATCTGAAATCCCGCCTTATAGGCACACAAAAAGATAGTAATTCCAATTAGTCATTAATTTTGGTTATTTGGAGAGTTAGGTGATGTGTTGGCAACCTGCATGATTGAGGGATCCTTCAAACGATTCAACTTGTATATTCTCCTTCTTTGCTTTACCGTTCATAACCACACTAAGAAAATTGATATTTCGTCCTCGAGTTTCTGGAGTGAGTGAACATCAGGTGCCGATGCTATCTGCTTGCTGGTGTCAACTGTTGTGCACAGATCGGACTCAAGTGCATTCGGCCCCAGAATTTTGACTTATGTTTTAGTAAGCTACATCAGTTGTATCCATGGGTTCGAAAAATAAGGGGAAAATTTTTTCGTACATAATGCACGACTGCGATTGTCTTGACTCGCCCTCAAAGTAGACACGAATTTAGAATGAAGCTTTCAGCAACGCGATTGGAAGTTTAATCGTGAGGTTTTATTGAACTGCACTGCGTGTTGTGTTTTCATATCTCCCCAAAATACCTGCCCTAACAAGTTGTGAGGATAAACTTTCGCCATGTCTCTATACTCTGTGTGGATGAGTTTTGTTTTCCACTTCTAAACTTCTGTCTGTTATCGCATTCACGTAAAGTAGTGTTAAAGGTGGGTAGTTTCCCTATTTGATCGGCGCCGCTCACCGTGCTTCATTATCAACCAATCTAGCTTAGTTCGTCAGTAAAATCAGCTGCTACATCAGGGAGGTGATATTGTTTTGGTAACATTTCGAGGGACACGTCTGAATCTCCTTAGAGAAATTAGGCTCCGTAAACAACCGCACCCCCCTCGTTTTTTTATGCATAACGATTCACTCGCGTACAAAGCGAACCTTTTTTTTTTGCCATTTACGGTCGTATGGATAAGCAGCGAAGACACGAAGCGAGGCTTCGCGGTGGACCGCAATTTAGCTTCGCCACAGAGACGCACAGAAGGGTTCGGCCGCCGCCTAAACTCGAGATTGCCTCGCAGCAATCAGGCCTAGTGACGCCGGCGGCCGCTTCCCCAGGGGAGATCCCGAGGCCCCCAACCGCCGCGTTCCGAGAGTCTTCAACTCTATCCGGCGGCACGCGTAGGTTTCCGCGGCGGAAGCCGTGGCTTCCGGGATGAGGGGGTGTGCGGGGGGTGCGTAGTGGTGGTTGGGGGGGGGGGGGGGGTAAAGGAGGAACAGCGGGAAAGTGGGCGGGTTCGAGAAACGCGCCTTATGCTCCACCGTCGTTGTCATTGTTGTAAGCACTGTGGTGGAGGGCCCGCCTGGTGTGGCGAGTTCGACGAAACAATCTGGGCTCGCATTGACAAAAGCAGCTCTTACACGCTTTCGCCCCACGGAGTCGCGTTACAAAAGCAGCTCTTATACGCTATAGGGCGTTGAGTAACAACATTATATTCTAGCCAACTGTGACATTAAAGGTTTTGTTGATGGCCCTCGCTCTGTAAACACTCGGGCAGAAGGTCTTACGATCCCAAATCGTTCGTGAATCCGGGGCATCGAACCAATGCATCACTCGCTTTGAGCACGTGGTCGCACCTGCGTGAGGTCATATATTGATTAATTGAAGTTACGAATCAGCTGCTGATGATTGGTATCGTTATTTCTAACGTTGTAGTGCTTGAAAGACTGTGCAGCCAATCGAGCGTGCTCAGCCAATTCAGGAAGTAATAGCCAATTGAGGGTGAATTTTGCGGAAAACATCCGTGCGGGATTTTTTTTCGTCCCATTGGGCTCAGTGACGATGCACAGAACTTGGCGAGCCTGGGATGCATACTGGGCGCTAGCCGGCGTGGTGTTTGCCAAACGGATTCGACAGGGGAGCACGGGAGGGGGCGCTTTCTGCGTTCATGCTATATGGCGGTGGGAGCACGTATCGGATCCCACAGAGTCGGGTGTGTGGAAGCTTGGCAAGCCCAACTTGATGAGATACACCGAGGGGCGGGAAGAGGGTGAAGTGATGGTTTGCTTCGATGCAGCGCGCATGCTCTGGGAATAAGCACATGCATCGTGCGCTCAACTTTGGCAGAAATTCATGAATGCGGAAGAAGTAAGCAAACAAAACAAAACAAGAAACAAACAAAACAGCAGCAGCAGCAAAAACAAATTCATGATTGCGCCTAGTGCGATGCTTTTTCCGTGGTATTATCTCGCGCATGTTTAAAGAGAACCAGGAAGTAACGAGCTTTCCGTGAGCAGCAGTGGATATCACGTTCGTAGCAATCTAGAGATTCGATCCTGTTGCCTTCCGGTGTGATCAGTATACGCTGATAAAATGATCCGCTGCAGCTACGTCTTGCCAGACTGATTATTTGTTTTGTGCGGCCATGTAGTATTTGTTACGGTGCACATCACACCGCTAATATACCGTAATATTGATTTTGAAAGTTGTCCCTTCAGTGCACGTTTCATGTGAAATCTCGGCAAGTGGTGAATGTGATATTGAAGCTTTTGTGAGCTCTCAAACGCAAGAAACAGATTTATATAGAGAAGTCTTGTCAATAAGTAGCACTAGCGATAGGAGAAGATGTGTCGTAAGTATACCGTACATTCATTGCATATCTCACAGGCTAAAGAAAGTAAGAAGCACATATGGCGTTAATGTTGTTTGATTGATTGATTTGTAGGGTTTAACGTCCCAAAACCACCATATGATTATGAGAGACGCTGTAGTGTAGGGCTCCGGAAATTTTGACCACCTGGGGTTCTTTAACGTGCACCCAAATCTGAGCACACGGGCCTACAACATTTCCACCTCCATCGGAAATGCAGCCGCCGCAGCCGGGATTCAAACCCGCGACCTGCGGGTCAGCAGCCGAGTACCTTAGCCACTAGACCACCGCAACGGGGCGCGTTAATGTTGTTTTTACAGCTGTTAATGAGCTAGGTAAGGTTTATGCCGCTGTGCAAATAAAGAATGAGCGAGTAAAAGAGTAGAAGCGGACCGGTATTTGTTTCGTGAAACACATCAACAAAATCACTGATTTCCATACAAGTGTAGTATATAAGGCCCCTATCAGCTGTGGTCGCTTCTACGTGGGACAGATGGACCGCTGCATTAACCAGAAATTATTGGAACGCAAAAGGTCGCTAAGTGGAGGCTCACCTTGTAATCTCTCTTTACATCGTGGAGAGTGTAAGTGCACGACCAAATTCGACGAATGCGCAGTTTTGTGCTGCCACATGAATGAAAAAAAAACGCGTCTGATGATTAAGGTATGACAAATTGATAATAGTGGTAGTGCATGCGTAAGCCATCCGTTGATTAACTCGCGTAAAGAAAAAAAATCAAATGTCTTAACAGTTATCTTTCGCGTACACCACCACGCATGCCAGATTGTGGGGTCTCGGAATGAGGCACCTCGTTCTCGTAGCAAACTGACACATCAGACGCGGTCGGACTGAACCGAACAGACATTTATTTAACTGCTTTTTACAACGACGATATTGTCAGCCGAATCAACGACCCATCACTACTGATCAACACGCTAAACGCAACGTTACGCAATACTCCACAAGACTGAACAACATAACAAACACAAGGCGGCGTTGCTAACGCTCGACTCACCACGAGGGCCCGTGAGTGACGACCCGCCGTGCCGTCCTTACGGGCGCAACGCGAGAGACGACCGCTCGCTCCAACCGCCACACGCTAAAGGTCGCCAATGTGTCATGTGCCGCCACCTAGACTCGCCGCCAGGCGTCACTGCTGGCGCTACCGCGCTAACAAAGATGATTATGGTGGTGGCGATAAATGGATGGATGGATGGATGGATATGGCTGTACCCTTTAGATCGGGCGGTGGCTAGCGCCACCAAGCCGTAATACTTAATGAACTCAAAACTATATTTATTTATTTTTTCCTTAAAAAGTGAGTTTGAGGATTCGTACTTTGCAGTGAAGAGTTTAATTTTCACTCGTGCCTTGACTTTAGCCACCAATCAGATAACCTCCTTTTAGTTAAATCTACTTGCTTAAAGTCTATTTTGCCCTCCCGGTCCCTAAACCCCAGTGCTTTGAAAAACTCTGTGCCATCATCCTGAACTATAGGGTGAAGCCCTTTACAGAACATTATCAAGTGTTCGGCAGTTTCTTCTTCCTCTCCACACGCACTGCATACTGTGTCTACCCCTTCGTATTTGGCCCGATATGTCTTGGTTCGCAGTACTCCCGTCCTTGCCTCAAACAGTAGAGAACTACCCCGAGTATTATCATAGATCCTTTCCTTGGCAATTTCCTGCTTAAACGTTTGATAGATCTCTAGTGCGGACTTCTTAATCATGCCCATTTTCCACATGTCAGTCTCCGTTTCCTTCACTTTCTTCTTAACCGATAGTTCTTTTTGGTTTGGCCACCTGCTGTTTTCTAAGTATTTACCAGTCAACTTCCTGGTTCGCTTCCTCCATTTTGTATCGACATTCTTCATGTACAAGTAGCTGAAAACCTTCCTAGCCCAACGCTCCTCCTTCATTTCTCTCAATCGCTTCTCAAATTTTATCTTGCTGCTAGCTTCCCTGCCCTCAAATGATGTCCATTCCATATCACCTTGTACTCCCTGATTTGGTGTATTCCCGTGATAAACGCTCGCGAGCGCGACGCCACCTAGCGCTCGATGATTGTGAACTCTAAATGCGGCCTATCCGTGAAAGACGCGTGCGCCACGAGGCGCAAACGACTTTACAGAGGGAGGGAGGGGAAGACAGCACTCTCACAAGATTTACACGTTCGAATATTGCATGAGTATGCGCAGGTAAGCTTTCGTTCCTTTTTTTTTCTTTTACACCGTAGATTCCTGCTGTCTTAACCTCCTTCTTGTGCCCTTGTTCGTCCTCGCTGTCTCTTAAGAATGACTGAATTATTTTTTGGTCGTTGTAACACGTGATGCATTTCTTCTTGAGCACACACCCACACACTCACACTGGTGCGTGAGCGTGTGTTTGTGTGTGTCTGTGTGTGCGTATTATTGCGATACAAGTGCCTATGTACGACGCGAGGTACGCATGTGTTTCGCAACTTTACGCGATCCTATATATCACGCTGTTTGCCTAAGTTGGGCTTTTTCGCAGTAATACGAGGTATGTAAGTAAGCGCGCTTTGCCGTTACAAAGTGGTTGGGGGGCAGATACTAATGTATATGAAAGCTATGTCTAAAACATCGTGTAAATTTCTGCGCTGAAAGATGGTGTAGGGGGTAGGAAAATAAAATCATGGGAATATAAATAAAGACATGCATGAGTAAACACGGGATTAGTCTGAGTGCTGCGGCATGGGTCTCGATACAACATGCATGAGCATGTGTCTCCGATAAAACTCAAAAGCAGTTCCGTTGCTAGAAACAGACCCGCTAAGCACAAAATTTGGCGGTATATACATATTTTTGCGGTTCAATGTTCCTCACGTTAATTTTCGTGTATTTAGCACCTCAAGGCAGGTTTCCTCTATTTTCTTCGAGAGCTCGGTTGCGGAAACTTCAAGAGATTGCGTCGCCTTTCCTAATGAGATTTTAAAATTAAGCTCGCTATTTGATAAGGGTGATGGTATAGGCGTAGTTGTGTCACGGTCTTTGTAACCGAGAACCAAATTGGAGTATTGCGGTAACAAGATTTTCTTTAGAGCCTGTTACCTGCACCTATCGAATGAACGCGAAGTATCTAGAACACTGCAGTAGTGCCTGTTTTTTTATTTTCTTTTTTTCTTTGTTCTTTGTAACCTGTACATCTTCAACGTTGCCATGTTTTCACTGAGAGATTGATTCGAAGGAAACGATGTGCTATGGTGGAGTTTTCTTTTAACTGCACATTGCAGGCAACAGCATCGCCTGTAAAGTTCCGTTATTGGTCGCTCGAAAACTTTCCGTGTCTAGTATTATATCTCGCCACAGCCTTATCATTAGGCATTGATGCATGAAACATACAACAGGCACTACCACTTTGACTCTGTCGTTTGATGTCGTCCAGCAGTTCTCTCCTCCAACAGGCAGGGCGTCGTTGTAAGTCTTACTCCGCCAGCGAAGACACTTTAAATAGCTCTGTAGTTTACTGACTGCAGTCGTACCCTTTTTTGCCCGTCCGAATTCTGCCGCCTTCGTAAATGTCATTCATCACCAAATACCCAACTTTCCTGGCCAAGCTTTGTGTGTTTTTAAAGCGAGAACATGGGAGACATTGTTGACAAATGCATTATACACATCGGTGACTACCATTCGCACATGCTGTAGGCCCGTGTACTCAGATTTGGGTGCACGTAAAAGAACCCCAGGTGGTCGAAATTTTCGGAGCCCTCCCCTGCGGTGTCTCTCATAATCATATGGTGGTTTCGGGAAATTAAACCCAACATATCAATCTAATCATCAACCATTGATTGATTTGTGGGGTTTAACGTCCCAAAACCACCATATGATTATGAGAGACGCCGTAGTGGAGGACTCCGGAAATTTTGACCACCTGGGGTTCTTTAACGTGCAATCATCAACCATTCGCACATAAATTATTCATTGAATACACCGGCCACTTTGGTGAGCACAATGAATGAAAGCACACCTGTGAACACAGGTTGTTGGCGCATAACTTCAGTGTTTCTGTAGTCATTACAAGTACACGTATAACAACAATATTCGAAAAAAAAAGGCAATCATGGTGCACGGAACGACAATATTAAGGTTACATTCTTGAAACTGCCCAATTAGAAAAGCTGCAACGTATTAACTTTCGGAAAGTATGACTATACTTCGTACCCGTTCGCACCAACCAAATCCTTCTAATTTGATAAGTGCACCGATGTCAGGCGTGTAGTCAAGAACATAAAGGAAATAAACTCTTTCATCGCTGGTCGGAAGTCGATGTCAGCCGGAAACAGGTTTCACCGTTATCGGAGTGCGGATATACGAAGAACCGCGAGTACTTTAGTTAACTGAAGGCGGGCATAAAATAAAGTTAGTTTGCGTTGTGTTAATTACGCGGTCCTCTTCGAAAGTCAAGTTGTGCATGTGTTTTATACCGACCGCGTCGAATTCATAACGTATGTTAGGAGGCTGCATTATCGTGTCCCTTCCAAAGCTTTGTAATGCCCTCCCTTCGTTTCTGGCTCCCCGCTAGCTTATCTGCCGTCGTCCTATCACGCGGGTAATCGTGCGCGCTGCCAAACTCTCACACAATGGCGTCTCGAGGGTCTTCATGGTGCGCGACCCAGCCTACAGCTTCTTTCAGTCGCGCGCTGCTTTCTTTACGCCTATCTGATTAGGGTCGTTTTCTGTGTGCATTTTTTGAGTCAACGAGCGTTCGGAAGTGGAATGTTCTCTTTCTCATTCACCTCCCATCGGCTGCCGTCTCATCTCGGGCTGCCCGCGGTCCCTGCGCGAGGAGGGATGAGCGGCTTTGTAGCGCACGCCTAATTAAATCTTTGCCGAGGCAGGAGAAGCGCCGGCCGCGGCAGCCCGCACGGAAGGAGATAATGCGGCGCGGAATATGCACGGAGGCCGGCCGTTGCCACCACTCCCGCCCTTCCTTCCTGATCGTGCAGCTTTTAGCGCAACGAGATCAGCCTGCTACGCGGTTGTTTCATCTCCCCTACCCAGGAAGCGAGCGAGGCGAGAACCGGCGAACGTGGAACTGGACGCGCGCTTATACGTCGTTTTCAAAGTGATCGGCAAGCGAAAGGGTGTTAAGAAAAAAAGAAATGCGCTAGGGAGATGAGTCCAATGAATACGCGGCCTTTTGTCGGCGGCGTCATCTAAAGTAGATTGCGTGGCCGATCCCCGCGAGATGAAGGATTTAGATATGTCTAGGTCTCGTTAAAAAGTGTCCGTCCAATCTACGCTAAACAGTATTTGCGGACATTTCATGACAGCGTTTTCCGGCAAACTGTGGATTGGGTCCCCCCTCCCCCTTTTTAAATATTTTAACCGACGTTCTGAAGAGCTCTCGTAAAGGAATTGAACTTGGATTGAAATTGTCACACTGTACATTTTCGGATGAGAGGAATGTGATAAAAAAATAAAGAAGTTTTTGAACTGACTAATGCATCTGCAAGCCACTGTTTCGGCTGGAAGGCAGCATTACGTATGCGTATGTACGTGTACTTGCACATACACAGGCATATAACAGTATGCGTGTGCTTCACTGACATTTTAATTGCTTTCGCTTTCCTCACAGCCTCAGATAAACGAACGAAAAAAACAAGCACATAAGATAAAGACACGCTGCAGATGCATAACAGAGGATATTATATTATTATTATTATTATTATTATTATTATTATTATTATTATTATTATTATTATTATTATTATTATTATTATTATTATTATTATTATTATTATTCGACATCCATAAGTCATCAAAACTGCTGCTTGTACGTCGGCCCTTAAGCAGTCTTAGGTGGTTTTATAGCTGCTTTTCGGCTGAGGGACCTACGGAAATATTTGTAAATAACAATTTGGTTGATTGATTGATTGATGTTTAGTCGAAATCGTATACACCAGTCTGAGTTCCACGAATATATACGTCAAAGGGTCAACTCGAACCAAATTGGAATCATTTAACGTTATTGGCATTAGGCATTTAGAGTATCGTTTTTGCACAGTTTTTGAACGCGGTGCTGGTACTAACAATTCTTAAAATTTCTTGTCGTGTAACTTGTCGTGTAAATTTTTCTTGGACTCCGTTGCTACAAGTGGTTACTAATATTTTGATGGATTTTCTTTTTGTATACATGACTTAGGCGATATCTGTGGAAACAGTGAGCTGGAATTGCAGCAGAACTATATCAAGTCAGTGTCGTTGCTGCGTCGGGAGCATTATATATGTGGCGGAGATATTTGTTTTCTAAGCGGTAAATACGTTACAGATTGATGTCAGCGCCTCCTCTAGAAAGACGCCTGCGACGTCACACGCTTTCCCATGGGGACGGGAGGTTCCTCGTGTCTCCGCGAGGAGCGCTCGCAGCCGACACTAGTACTTCCGCGAAATTCGGAAGTGACGCCTTCCCTGAGGCATGACCGTGTTGCCCCCAAGACGGCAGTAGACATTGCTGTAATCTCAGAGGCGGTGAGGTGTAAAGCAGTCGCCGCAGCAAGCGCTCGCAGCAGACACTGTTTGGGGTAGTGGAGGAGGAAAGAACAGGAGAGGGCTGGGAACCACCTTTTCGGCTCAAGTCGCAGGCATCTTTCTCGAAGAGGCGTTGTTGGTGTACGTTTTGTTACCTCATGCTAAGTTTATATTGTTTAGGCGTGATTGAAAATAACACTTTCTGGCATTTTCAGGTGCATTACCGAAATATGTGAAATGGACCAACTCCTACAAGCTCCAAGGTGCACGTAGGTAATTAACAATATTTGCTTTTAATAATGTTATTTCTCATAAGAACTTTCAGGTACTTTTGAAAAGCCCGAAATGAACGTAAAGCTGTGGTGACATGCTTTGCACAAGATAGAAACACCTGAACCCTTTTAAATATACAGCTAACCACCCACGCGTCAAGTTTTCTCAAGTGGATTCGACAAAAAGCGTCAGTGCAACGACATGGCAACGCTGGAGGCTTGATCTAAGCAATACAACGTAAAGGGACAAAGAAGTGAATTGAATTCAAAACAATTCTATTCGTTCCTGCAGAGCTCGACGGGGAAAAGGGAAAGGTGCGTGGCACGTTTTGATAACAGAACTGCACTAGTGTTTTGGGGAAGCAGGATTTCCATTGAGTAAGCTTATTGCTTCACGATGTGGACTAGCCACCTTAGCTTGACGGCATTGCGGTACTGACACGAAAATTTTCAGTTGTTCACAGGATAGCCAGCTGGTCTGAGAACTGGCTAATCTCCCTGTCCTTCTTCCTTCCTTCCTTCAGTTGTCATTCTTTTTGCATCAAGTGAAAGGTAAAGCCTCCAAAAGCCAAAAAAAAAGTGCTCGTAAGCATGAGCGCACACTGAAAAAAAGTAAGTACGGAATATTTTTAGAACCTATTTTCGATTCCTAGTGTACTCTGACGTCACAACGGGGTATGAGCTTTTCTTCACGTGCTCGTGCAAGTGATAATGCACGACGTGATAAGTACGCTGATAGGTATCCTGGTATCATTCATATAGTACGTGTAATAAGATTAGTAGGTATGGTGGTTATGGTTGTTATGTTTGATATCGGATAGGCATGATTGGTGATTCGTATGTCGTGGTTGATATCGCAGACATGGTAGCTATATTTACTGTAGTTGTTGTGGTGAGTACGGTTGGTTCGATAGCTGTGGTTGGAACAGTTTATTTGTTTAGTGCGGATGACGTGGCGTGATTGGTGTCGGGTTTATGCGTTTACGATATTGTCATCCTGACTCCACTATTTACGTTAGACGGAAAGCAAACATGTAAACTTTGAGACAGACTTCCAGAGGAGCGCTCATCCAAGATAAGCAACATAAGACTCGGGATGCCAGCTGCATATATTGTTGTAAACGACAAAAAAAAAAAAAAGAACGATGGCCCGAAACACACACGCTTACGCCGGATGTCGCAAATGCATAGCCCCAACGAAAGTATGGCTGTTTATCTCTGATTCAATATTAAGATCGAAGACAAACTCTGCTTTCTTCGGGCACCTGTGGACAAAACGTTACAGTCCCCAGAAAAAGCTAATGGACTTTTTATGAGATGGACATGTTCCGATTCGTAAGGTGCACATTTATAAGGCGAGCCTGCGTATTCAAAACGTTGCTCTCCCTACCTCGTGGATGCGAATGGACTATCTATAAGGCAAACATGTTTGCTATGCGCACCGGAAATAACAGCCTTCTCTGAGCGCGCCACTCCATTGTCCGCGCAGGGACAATCGAGCCTTTTCCATGGCGTCGTCTCGAATTTCGCTTCCGATTCTTAATGCCGCGCCGCCAGCTTCGAAGGAGAAACGCAGACTCGTTCAAATCACTTCCCACGTCTCTCTCTCTCTTCTCCTTCTCCAATGACGTGCGCGTACAACAATGCCGCCCCAAATCCCCTACGTGCAACCCTCTTTACCCTTCTTTTTCCCTGCCTCGCC
The DNA here is from genome assembly GCF_043290135.1 of Rhipicephalus microplus. Taxonomy (NCBI): domain Eukaryota; kingdom Metazoa; phylum Arthropoda; class Arachnida; order Ixodida; family Ixodidae; genus Rhipicephalus; species Rhipicephalus microplus. The sequence goes on along the minus strand of NC_134704.1, from coordinate 36,601,215 downwards.
CCAGTCACGCGAGCTTCTCCCTTAATAATAATAATGCAAAGAGAAAAAGTCAATCTCGTCTGCAGCGAAGGAGATGCGGGGGTGCATATACATATATTATTATTATTTCTTTTTTGCTCCCTGTACGGCGTGTGCGATCGTGTTGCTTCGGGCTAGCGAGGATCGTACATGAGCTGCCTCTCGTCGCTGCTTGAGTGAATGAGTGAGAAGGAGGAGGGAAGCACTCCGTAATACTGCGGAGTGGGGGAGGGAAAAGGCGGGGACCGTTCTCAGTGAAGAAGCACGGGCGTTAATATTGCGCCCGGCATCGTCTTACCCTTGGCGTGCCGACAGGCAGCGAAAGCGGCGCGTAATCGGCCCGCTCCATGCACGCTTTCTTTTCGGCCCGGAACGAAGCGGACCCCCGTCCCGCTTTTTCAGCGCTGTGTACGGGCGAGTGCTAAGCGCGAAGCCAGCCGGGTGCGCTGTCGCCTGGCGTCCCCTCCTCCCGTGTTTCGTCCGTGGCGTGTATTTGTGCGTGCGTCGGGCGACCTGTTCAGGCGATTTTCCCCCTTGCTGTCTCTCTCTCTCTCTCTCTCTCTTAACTCCCTTCTAGAACGGTTGCAGCCAAGGAGAGGAGGGATGGAAGAGAAAGAAGGTGGACCGACGCCCGTCTGTCCTCACGCCAGCCGAACCTTAATAAGCATTGACGAATTCCTTTGCCTTTCCACCCTCGCTTCCTTCAGCCCGTGTTCTTAGAGTACCGCTCTTTCTTTCTCTGCCACCCACCCGTGCTTGCCTCTGCACTGTCTTCTTTTTTTTTTCTGTAGTTACTTTTTACAGCGTATCCGCCCAATTGCAACGCCAGAACGGGCGTAAGAGGCACGCAATATACAGTCCTATCCCGGATACAATAGCGTGAAGAAAAAGAAAACGTTTCTTTATCTCTACTGGCACCGTGCAGGCTCGCTGCGGAGGGACAATCGATTCCGGGCGTCTGCATTATGAAAATGTATCGAACTGTCGCCACGCTCATTCCAATATACGTTGCGACGCAGCGCTTGTTGCGCCGTACGTCGGCACGGAGAAAGTAACTCTGGCTGACGCTTCTTTTCGGTTGTTCCGAGATAAAAGAAACATAGTTACGTCCGTTGGTCAAAAAAGCGCAAATGTGACAAGAAGCCAGAAAGGCACAGGACAGAGTGCTGTGCTCTTTTCCGTCCCTTCTTAATTTCTTGTTACGTTTGTGCCGCTACACCTGCAAACTAGCATCACTAACTAGACTGCCAGAAAATGTTGCTGTAGTTACGTGTTGCTAGCTGGTGACCCTGTTGCTTTTTCGCAAGCTGCAGTCTCTCGCAATAGGAAGATTTCTGGGTCAAAAAGGCGGATCCGTTATTTAATCAATTACTAGCCACCCCGTCGTGTCGCCACTCGTATTACTCAAGTGAGTTTCACGGTTCGGGTACAAGTTTCACTCGATGTGGTTAGGCTTTGACGGAATAGTGGTTGGCGAAGGACAAAGAAACCGAGATAAAGACAGGCAGGCCAGCCAGTTCACAGACCGTCTGACCACGGTGTGCTGAGGGAAGAGCTTAAGGGTTATAAAAGACAAAAGGAAAGATGGGTACTCTACCAAGTGGTACTGCGTGGTTTAACAATTGTGATCTAATAAACTTACGTTTGCCTCAAGAGTAAATAACCAATAAACTTACGTTTGCCTCAACTTACGTTTAACAATAAACTTACGTTTGCCTTACGTTTACCTCACACTGTAACGTCAAAGTGCAGTGAGACTGTTGCTGGTGGTCAGAACATTAAATCACCATTAAATGGTTACAAAAAGGTTAGTTGATTGGGTTGGAGCAGTATTGGCCTCCTCCCCACACCGTATTAGGTGGAAACCCTATTCCCGAACTCCATTGACAAGAAAGGCCAACCGCGTTTGCTGAACCAGGGCCTTTTGGCCCTGACAGCTGTGCAGGGCCACCTCCCAGTCTTCTCTCGTGGGGTTGGGGGGATGGGTGGATTCGACAGGCACTCCCAGAATATGTGGAAGGTGCCAGCAACCTTTCCACAGAACTGCTACGTGCCATCAAAGGATGAGTTGAAATGGTTTAGCACCGCCGCGTATAGTACAGTGTCGGTAAACAATTTTAAAAGGAGGCGCTCGTCATGGCGGTGCAGTCCCTTGCAAGGATCTGGGTGGTGCCGGTGCTCATCCTTGTAGTGATTGGTGATGTCTTTGAATGAAAGGACCGAATTGTCTGATTGTGAGTACGCTTCCAAAGACAGGGAGATAGCCAGGGCAGAGAGTGCGCGGGTGGTCTGATCGGTCTGTTCGTTTCCCTCGAGCCCTCGGTTACTGGGTTCCCAAACAAGATTACGGGGTGTTGAATCAACGTATAGGCTGCTAGGTTCCAGTGTGCGCTGAGGAAGTGGGAGAGCTCGCCCTCGCTCATAGTTCCGACAGGCCCTTCGCGAGTCGGTGATGATATGTTTGAAGAGGAATAGATCAGAGAAAGGGTGACTGTTGCAAATAGCGGACGAACTGGCCAGCATCGACATGTCCAAGTAGCTTAAAACACGGAAGACTTACGTGCAGTTCGTCTCAGTCGTACATAGGTGGCCTATTATGCGTCCGTCTCAATTGACTCGAAGGAGGCAGCCATCTTGTTGTTTTTCAAAGTCGATCTATTCAACCTTACGCGACCCGAAAGGTTTCTGCAACTAACGCGATTTTACCACGACTCCAAAATCGGAGGCATTGTAACCTTTTTGCACGTCACCTTGTTATGCACTGTCTCTGAGATTAGCTTCCCTTTGGCTTGACCAAGCAGCGATTTCATGTGATGACGTCCCAGTGACTTGATGATGATGCCACGAAATTTTATCGATCTGTGACGTAATATGGTGACGTCATCTCGTAATGGTGATTTCTCCCATCACTCGTGTTGACACCGCCGACGTGGCACTCCGGTCAATTTTTGCTTTTGATGAGACATCTGAGGCTTAAGCCTTAGATGTCTAAGATGTTAACTAAAGCGAAATTTCGCATTAGTGAACTATGCTTTTCCCAACCCTTCTAAAAATGAAAGCAGCTGGTGTGGTCATCCAAACCAACAGGACAGCCGGAAAACACAATTCGTCGCGCCTCTATTCTCCATCTTGAACTTTAAGGGGAAAAAATAAAATGTGCTTTTGCCAACTATGGTCACAGCGTAGTGATAATAAACAATCGCAAGTAACGTTGCACAGCCTAAAATCACGAACGTAGGTGCATATACGTTTTGCTGCAAAAAAATTCCAATAATTGCGCCGTTGACGTATGTTGGGCTTTGTTGCAATAATTAGATAAATGCGGAAAAGCACGCTTTACAAGATTGGCAAGCTCATTACAAGTACATTGACCAAATATAACAGTTGCAAGAATGAATCACTTACGGAACATTTTTTTTTCCTGGTGCATTTAGAGTAAAACGCACACTGTAGGCTAACGACCAGTGCCGGTGAAAATGCGTGTGGAAATGTTAAATCATCTGTGTGGTTTTTTTTTTTCTGAAAATAGGCTGGTGGTGCTCTAAACGACGTGAAAATATGGTCTGTTACATGTGCGCATCAGAATGACGCCTGATGTAATATTTTTAGCATCATAAAGCTCAAATCTGAAGGTATTAATAGGCTATACTTTGCACTTGACCATGTATATATTGATTATTTGTTGACTTGTCCACTAATTTCTGCAATGGCGGAACGACTCTGAAAGGAAGCAAACGAGACGCTACGACGTAAAACGATGCGTACGAATCCGTACTATGCAAATATATTGCAGCGTGATATCTACGTACAATGCTGGTGTGTTTCACTTTATAATACGCGGTATCATACGTAGATACTGCAGCATGGTTACACCGTTATACACGTTGCGCTAATGCGGCAATGGCAGTGCAATATATTTTGATAACTTGTGGTGCTTAGGAGACTTTCGCGCGTTCATACTGCTCCGAATACCATTTTCGAGGAATGAAAAAATCAGAATGGCGGAGGCCATGTATACACGTTACAGATGTCATAAGATATGAATATTCTAGGGCAGTACCCGCAATTTTGTCCATTGTACGACGTGGTACCCATATCCTTCTGAAAGAAGGGTAATTTATTAAGAAATTGTTTGCATTACGAGCTTGAATAGCGCAGTTCCGGGATATTCAATCTCACCTGCAATTCCCAGCAGGGTGCTTGCAAGTAAGTCCCGGCATCGCGCCCGCGAATAGCTACTCACTCCGTAAGTATTCGCTTAGCGAAAGTGCGGGCGCAGCGAAAATGCGGGCGCAGCAAGGCAGGGGATTTTTAAGCGTTACGAAACAATGGCGAGACGGTACTCGGTGGTAATGAGTTACGCCCATGGCGCAACTGGGCATGACTCGGGATTAGGAATTAAACCCGAGCTGCGTGACGAAAAACATGGGGTTTGCGAAACACGTATGCACGGAGAAAGGGCTGAAAGTAACGCAACGCTCATTTCAGGCTTTCAATGACGTTCTTATCTTTATCCCATCTCCTCCCTCCCCCCCCCCCCATTTCGCGCTTATTTCTTCAAGATGCATTAGCCTTTAGGCAACGCTGTATTTTCATTTGTATATATATGTATATATGTGCATGTGTTTATCATGATGTGTGTGCGATGGCAAAACACATTTGTTCCTATTAGCCAGTAACGACCAGTTTTGCAACTCACCACAGCAACAGTGCACCGTACCTGACTTGAAGAGTAGCGCTTGCAACCTTAACTTTGTCTTATTTATTTAAAATAGAAAACCCTGCCTGCTTTGGTGGTCTTGTGGCTAAGGTACTCCGCTGCTGACCCGCAGGTCGCGGGATCGAATCCCGTCTGCGGCGGCTGCATTTTCGATGGAGACGAAAAATCTATAGGCCCGTGTTCTCAGATTTGGGTGAACGTTAAAAAAAAACAGGTGGTGGAAATTAGCGGAGCCCTCCACCACGGCGTCTCTTATAATCATATGGTGGTTTTGGGACGTTAAACCCCACATATCAATCAAAATTGAAAAGCCCGTTGAACGTTAACTTGTGTGGGTACTTATGTGCGCTAGAACTATAGATAACATCAATTTTCCTGTTTCTCGATGGGCATATATCTAGGGCAACTGTTTGCTTCCTGCCACCCATTGTTTCACCCCGTGGCTAATTTTAGGATTAGCGTGCATGCGTGTAAGCGTACATTTCACTACAACGCTCACACAGCCAAGGTGGCTTTGGATTGCATCGTCGGATAAAGCTGGTTCATTACCCTGTTTGAACTACTGCATTTTAGCTCAGATAATTACATACAACTTTTAAGTGTACAATATTTAGAACAGTGTTCGTGAAGTGATTGCAGCAGCGAATGCAATCAGAATATGTTGTTCAAACAACTTCTAAATTAAGTATGCTCCCCATTTAAATACGACGCTGCATCATATCTGCCTGAGGCGTACGTTAGGTAACTATGATCACGCGCAACATAGACCACTGAAAATTGTGCTTTAATTTCAAAGTAACAAGCGCTAATAACGTGCTCGCACAGGCTCTACGAACCAGTGATGCGGCGGGCGTCAGAGGTAGTGACATTCAACATGTTGCATATCTGGCGATCCTGCACAGGTTGTGTACGCATTCTCTCCGTATCCTCGGTGGCAGAACCCGGTTTCATTCTTATTTCGGATCTGGTCGCGAACACCTGCGCGCATTCACGGCCGCTCCGAGGCGCGCCGCGCTTTTTCCAAGCGCACTCTGTTTATCGCATGCCTCGCGTCATTAGTGCCCCAACCAGGCACGCAGTTGTTAATGGCCGCTAATCCCACCTTCGGCGTGGCGATAAAGGGGCAGAGGCGCCCCGCCGCGCAACGTTGACGTTAATAAAGATGGGCAGCGTTTCGAGCGCCGGTGCAGCGGGCTGCCTGTTCCGCGCGCGGCCAGCGTTGCCAGAGTGAAAAAGAGAAAGCGGCGGCGAAGAAAATTTCGGAACGCCGAGCGATCGGCTCGCAGTAAACGAAAGAACAATGCACGTGGCGAGTTCCCCCGCTGGGGAGGCGTTTGCCGCCTTATGACGGGAGCATAGCACTGTGGCGAAGCAATCAGTAGAGAAGAGGTAAAGGAATGGAAAGAGAGCGAGGAAGCTGGAAATGTTCGGCATGCTTGTTGCGCGTCAGCCGGCATCGGCAGCTGCTTTCAAAGACAGGGGGAAGATGGCGAGTGTAACGCGAGGACAACGGGATATGACGGCCGACTCTAGCTGCTGCTGAGCGAAGTCTTGAAGAAAGGAAGAAAGAAGAATGTCGAATCCGTGGGGAGCATGCGAGCAGCAAAAAGCGGACACGAGAGTGCGCCACGTGGCAATCCGGTATGCGCCTATATATCGCTGCATGTCGCGAATAGCGCCGGCAGGCCGGCGGCAGCATCAACAAGAGATGTTCGGGGAGGAGATAGTAATGGCGACAAAACGCCGGTGAGGGTGGATGCGAGGGCGCAGACGTTGTCGTCGTCGGCTGGCGCCGCTCGCCGGCCGGTCGGGGAGGCTCAATCTCCATGGCGACGAGGTGCAACAGGAGGGAAGGAGCCGTTGCCAGGCAACGCCAACTGTTGCCCGTCCGAGGATTAGTCGGCGGCGCGCAGAATGTTTCAAGGTGCGCGCGCGCTCCGCCAGGCCCAGGGCGCCTCACGACTCGGGAGGAGAGGGGAGGGTCCCACTCACAACTCCCGAGAGAGAAGGGTGCCTTCCCGCTCCATCCCTAGAACACTCTCGCGCAACCTCCGAGCTACTTAAATATGGATCAAGCTTTATATATACCAGCGCGTGGTGCTTTGTTAAGAATTTATACTCCTCTTTGGGGACCCCGCGTGCAGCGCCTTCCTCTCGCAATTTTTCACTCTCTCAGAAAAGGTGCGCCGATGCCGCCATGGCTACACACAGCCGACGGCCGCTCGAGAGATGGCGAAAATGTTTCGAGTGCTGCGAGACAGGGTTTGTTATTTCGCTCCGATGACTCCGTCCATTGGTGCGTGGCCTGCAAGCTCGCTAGCGTGCTTCGCGGCGCGAGCCCAGGCACCCAGAGAGTGAAGCTTTTTGTCTCGCGGGGGAAGCGGAGCTTCGCGTCTCCTTTTCCTTCCCATCCTTCCTTTCATCCCCAACCCCGAGTCGAGCTCTCCCCACTGGTCTGCAAGTTGCCTTCCCTGCGCAACGTCTCGCGAGACATCGCGGCGTGCTAAAATGCCAGTCGAGCTGCTTTGTTTGTGGGGGCCCGAACGCCTCGTCTCTCCTGGCGCGCATCTTTCGCGTCAAGCCCGAGTTTTGCTTTGCTCTCCGACTTATCTTCGTTATATTTTTCCGCGTTTCTTCTGTCTTCCTCACTTGAGGTATACGCCCCTAGAATCTTGGACGAAGGGGACACCGCAGACCGCCTGCGGTTTTCTTTTTCGTTTTTATCGTCGTGCTGGCCGCAGTCTTGAGGACCGAAGATTCCTCACGTTTCCATCTAGTCTCCTCCCTCGATTGTTTTTTCCGAACCCTTCCCCCCCTCCGTCACACCTTTTTTTTTTTTTTACCGGCTTTCACTCGGCTGCGGTTCCGTGTACAGAAGCTATCTTACCAAAGACACGGACGTCTTTTCGGTGGACGCGCCCGTTTGAGGAGCTCTCGACTCGTTAATGGCTCGATGCCCTGTGCTCGCTCTGTTCTGTGGTGAAGCGGTCTTTACGCCAGCCGCTATTCGCGGCTCGGCACTTGGCGGTCAAGTTAAGAGCAGACATTATTTTTTCCTTCGTCATCTCGCGAAACTATTCCTTTCAAGCGAGGCTTTTATAACTCCTAGATTTCAGCGACGTGATAAACGCGGCACCGGCGAGCGTACAGTGATCGTGGGCTTGTCGGCGATCAACCGTTATCAATATGACAATCTGGTATTTTGATTGAGGTGACTTGTCTTTGGATGTTCCTATATTTCATTGTTGCCTTGTTGTGAACGAGTGACTGACGTTGTTGCCTGCAGCAACTGAAGTGCTTGCGCTGCTAAGCATGTGTGCGAAGGTCCGATTTTCGGCATTTTGGCGTAGAGAACAGTCAGGGCCGAGCACTGCGCAATCTTTCTGAAAGAAGGAAGGAAAGGAAAAATGTATGCCAGGGATACACCCGCCAAGCCTTGCTTTCCTCCATTTTCCTGGTAGGGCAAGGACTGTATATTTTTCCACCACTTTCTAAAGTATTTCCCTTTCTAACACCGTTGCACTACACTTGCAGGTACACCTTTCTTCGACTGAGCTTGTATAACTTCTCTAAACTTTGTTTAGAGAAATTTTGATTAACAAAAGGGAGTGGCTGGCTGCCTTCGCCAGTACATATGGCTGAAAAATAACACGCCAGACAGGTACGTTGGTGGAAGCGTGGATTTGTTTGTGTTTTGCGTGTTGTTCGTGCCGCGCTGTGACTTCTCCTGGTGTGCGAGAGTTGTGCAGTGGGGATGGTTTTCTTCGGCAGAGACGAACGTACGCCAGGGGAAGGTCGTAGATGCTGATTCAAATAGTTTCTTTCGTAGCTAACATGCTAACTGGCATTTCAGTTTTTGTCGTTCACTGCTTACTTGTTTCTGTGTCTTTCGCGCCTTGAAAAGCGCCATTCGTGCTTCAGTAATATTGCAATTGATGGGGTTCGCATTTCACAATCACGATACGATTATGAAAGTCGCTGTAGTGGAGGTCTCCAGAAACATCGACCGGCAGGGGTTCTTTAACGTGCATCTAAATTTGAGGAAACGGAGTTCTAGCGTTTTCTATCCATTGAAACGCAACTGTTGCGGCCGGGATGCGGCCGCGCGACCTTCGGGTCTGAATTCTAGCACTCTAACCATTAGACGACCGCCGTGTGGTTTTATGCATCAACTCATACATAGCTTTCCACAAGATTCTATATTGTAGCGTTAGCTACACTGGCCTCGCTGAGCCAATTTCGCGTGGCGCTGGTATGCGCATGCGCAATGATACTCCGGCGCCGCCGCGTGCAATTCGATGCGCTGCGCAGACGATCAGTGGTGTCACGCACCGGAGCCGGCACCTCCCTCGCACTCGGCCGCGGCCGCGCGCGACTCGCCGCCGCCGGTGTGCGCTTTCCAGAGGAGTGCCGTCATAGCCTTGGTAGACATATGGACGCCGATGCACGCGCCTTCCCTGTGCCGTCGCCATCTGACACTGCGCTGGAGCCGCTTGATAGCGCCTCTGACTGGTGTTTGCCACTGTAGTATAGCCATGGAGAAGGAGAGTGCAAATGCTGCTCAACGGTGCAGTAGAGCGGAGAAGCTTAACTCATCGGATCCCGGAGTAGTTGCCCGGCAAAATAAATATGCATGTGCCACATAATACGTATACAGTGTGTGTCATTGGAACAGCTGTAAGCATGATATCTGGAAAGCTAAGAATAATCAGCTGAACCTTTGCTAACGCTACGTATATCCTGGCATAGCTGAGCTAAGCCACTGCCATTTTTTTTGAATGAACTTATCTTCGCACTACAAAGTAATCTTCCCTGCTTTCGTCTCGGCACTAGAGACATGCTGTTGCATTCTTAAGTTGTGCCTTAAGCTGTGTCTCCCCTTCGTCTTTCACATTTCTGGTGTAACTGTGTATACTGGTTGCATTAGCTCAACGCAACATAATCCGGCGCTTTTTTTGTTATGACGGTGACACGAAATCTCGGCATTTTCGTCATTCATTTAGTGTAAAAAAGCACTCTTTCACAAAATAGCTTTTAGGGAGCCTTCATCAATTATTTAAAGGTTGGCTGTTTCAGTTTATTTTTTTCTCTTCAATTCATCCCTTTTGCATTCACCGACTCCTACTCATTTGAGATCGAGATGGCCGACAACACCGAGTGCAATGACTGTGCCGACGATGAAACCAATGAACAACTGTGTTTTTCGCATCACTGTGTCCGATCTACGCAAACGAAAGGTTTCACCTTCACACTGCCCTAAATAACCTGGATTGAAGTGCTTTCACGGTCGGGAAGGCATTGGAACCACGGGGCCGTCCATCACAGCTCCTAAAGGCAACCAAAGAGCTGGTGCGTTTTCTCAAGGACTCCGGACTCGTTCACCCTTTGTTATATCCAACACTGTATGTTGTTACGTTGGCTGAAACAATGACTTTTCTCTCCTCTCCAACTTTTCTTCCCCCCTTTCCCAGTGCCAATTAACCTATTGAGTTCAGACTTGGTTCACCTCACTGCCTTTATGCCATTCTTATTATCTCTCTCTTCAATGCATCAAATTATTGCTCCACTGGCTTCGAACACAGACCGACGTCACTAGCGACTATCCTCTTATGCCATCATCGCCAACGAGTATTGAAGCAATGAAGGCATTGCTAAAATTTTTAAGCTCAACAGACTTGCACGAATGACTGAATTCAGCGGCGGGAGTGATGCGGTATACCTCACAAGACTGCCGGCTGCGACTTAGTGCGTATACGTGTGCTACCCCTCTCTTTCTCACTATCATTCTTCACTCTTCTTTCAGTATCCGCCATCCCTTTCTCCTGTGCAGGTAAGCATACCGGGTATTCTGAATTGATGAACACCTACGCCTTTCTTCTCTTTCTTTTCCTTCCTTCAATTCATCACGTCCTATCATTCTAGGTGCATACAAGTTTTTGGGTGACTCTACGTGGCACATTCATTTGTTAAGCTGCAGCTGTACGTCTGCTATCTCTATCTTTTTTTTTTTTTTGCGGGCGCCATGCCATTTTAGTTGGTCACCCCCGCCGCTGACGTTAGCTTTCTGCGCAGCGTCGGCCTTCTCCGCTAGAGGTATCTTCCGTTCCATTCTCTAGCTCCCAACGCACTGCACGAATCAAAGGCAAACGAAACGCTCACTGAAAGATCGCTCCACGGTAATTGGGCGCGCTTGCTGGGGATTTTAGGCGTGGATGCACCCTTCGACGCCCTTTTACCTCTACACCGCGTCTTTCGCTTTCTCCCGCTCGCCCCTCCCTCCCTCCCTCCCTCTCTCTCTCTCTCTCTCTCTCTCTCTCTCTCTCTCCCTTCGAGTTTCGGTGAAATCCGATACTTGGTAGTTTTAGCTGGTTTGATAGCAGTTGGTCAAAAAACGAAGAATAAACTACGAAGAAAAAAAGAAAAGATGAGAATGAAGGAAGGAGAGAAGAGAGGCTCGTCGTCTAACAAATTGGGAAGAGATCAGTCGGAAGACGTTGAGCAAAGCTTCGGCATTTGTCTGCGGAGGGCCGCGCAATGCCGCTCTTTGATGAGCCTGCACCCGTCTGCGGTCGTGGCTGATGATACGTCTTCTCCTTTTAGCGGTGGTCCTCGTTGCGACAGAAGGGTGAAAAATAATCTCTCTCTTTTGTCGAGTGTCAATGGCCTGCTTCCCATCATACGTCTCTCGGGAAACATGCTATAAATCCTGGGGAAAAAAGGGGGGGAGAGGGGCACACGACGTTGCTCAGTAACGTTCTAGATATGGGGGGGGGGGGATAATATTGTCACGGGGTTGCGATGTGAACTGGATTTTCACATGGTATTGTTTATTTGACCGAACTCGTGACCGGTGAACCACAAGTTAGGTTACAGCTCTTACACATAGGTCTCGATAGCGGCGAATAAAGCGTCAGCCGTCGATCAACTTGATAGGCGGCGAAGCGCGTCGGCATTAATACGTGTGCCGTCGAATATTCCAGCCTTATCACGGGTCGTCGTGCTAGCTCTAGAATAATATCGAGTGTTTGCGTCTTGCACGCAATCTTAACAGAACGGTCTACAACAATCGCGAACCTTCTCGAACAATGAGGCGCTGTTCGCGCTGAGCATTTTTGATAGGCTTTGTGGCCGAAAATCAAGTGAAACAAAAGTGAAAGTAAGAAAAGCGCGTGCTGATATGATATTTGCTGTACCTCGTAATCTCAGTATTTCAGAACCAAAGTAACCCAATGAAGAATTTTGTTATTTTCAGTAAAGACGACTTATCTTGTGCGTAAATTAAGCGCCAATATAATCAGGACAGTCGGAATGTGTAGCGTCAGCCTCTGAGTCCATTTTTTAATTATCCACAGTGAGGCGTATATACTCTCAATCATATCCGGCGTAAAGTGTGTTTTAAAAAAGTGGTTAACGATTTAGAGTGCTTTGTACTCTACTATGGGAGAGCATAAATCCGTCCCTCAAACTCAAACACAAAGGAACAGCGGCGTTGCAACATGGTTTGGAGAGCTGTGTGCTAGATCTATCCTGGACACTGCATTTTTTGTTTTCGTTAAGTTTCTTGGTTGTAGTTGGGCCCTGACTAATAGTGTACGTTTGGTATATACATAAGTTCGGTCGCACTCTTTCATAATCCTTTTGTAAGATTTTTATCAATATGTCGGCATAAAGGTTTACAAGTACTACCTCACGAAATCGTTTTTTTTTTTCAAATTACTTGCATAAGCAGGAAAACAGCTTTATTTCGGTATTTATTTGGTATGACATATTGGGGTGATAATTTGTTGTCATATGCGCAGAGATTGATTGATTAATTTATTCAATGATTGATTGATTACAATACAGTACTCCATGTAAATTATCCGCATATAAGCGCCCATATTCTCAATCGCGCATCTTGACTAAAGGAGTTTTAAGAGTCTCACAATCTTCAAGTTCTAAAGTAATTGATTGTTCATTTTCTCCTATACGGATTATGAGCTTTGCATGGTAAATATATAGCTTTTATTATTTGAAACGAGGGAAGATTAACGTGCTAACACCTTGTTTATCAAAATGGTATACGACACAACCCAAGACAAAGAGCTCAGAAACGTGTCCAATCTTTACTTTGCTCAAAGCCGTTTTCTTTTTTCTAAAACGTTTCTCTTTGTGAAGCTATTTACGTCAAGTTTCTCTCGCGCGTTACTGCAGCGTGGACCGCTTCGACTCTCATCGGAACGAGCATCATTATCTTCTTTCGCATTCGGTGCCTTTTCCGAAGGACCTCTTATAGCTCTTTGATGTCGCTACTATAGGTATCTCGCTTTCTGAAGTGTCGTGTCTCCCGACTTCGGGACGACACAAATGTATGTTCCGGGAGACACGCAGACGTGCAGCTCTCTCGACACTGACTGCCGCAGGCATGGCATGGACGAGCCGGGCTTCCCGATTGTGAGCTCACCGACAGCGGCGACGGTCTTCTTCGTGTCAAGCCGGAGTCATCGTGCCGTGGTGCTTCGCGCAACCCTCGTCACGTCACGAAGCGGTGTGCGCTCCGTTGCGTTCGCATCGGTTGCGACGGCGGTTCTCGTCACACGACACACAGGGAACGCCGCGGGTCGGATCGAGACAGGCCGAAAGTTGAGATCTAGAGCTTACAAAAAAAAGGGCGCGGTTGAAAGAAAAGAACGAAGAAAGAAAAGTGGTCTTTGAAGCAGAAGAGACGGAGAGACTGCAGGTTCAAAGCACAATATTCGTGGCGTACCAAAAGCGGAAATTGGGGGCGGGATATGTGGGGGGCGGGGGGTAACGTGAGTCGGGGATATCAATGTCGGGACAACGAATATCTGTGAGCGCACGGTTGGGCTGGCAGACATAACTAAGTTGAGCAGGGACTGCTGCTGAACGGAGGAGAAGGAGGCTACCCAAGATCAAAGCGCCGTGAGGGTACCCCGAAGGCTCCGCGATACAGTGAGCTCGCGGTGCATGTATCGTTGCGTCGTCTCCTGTGGCAAGCGCAACATTGCGCTTCGCAGTAAAGCGAACTGTTTATCTGTTTTCGAAAGAAAAAATAACGCCCGTCTTTCCTCTCCAGGCATCCATGCATAGAACTATAGAGACGTGTCTCCCTTGTTGCATGCACGCCTGGGTTGGTTTTGATGTTCTGTGTTATGGCTTCTTCAGCGCGCACTCTGTAAGCCCGCCGACCGGAAATTGAACTCTGTAAAGCTGAAGGAACGTTTTCAGGCTCATCCGTTGTTACCGTGACGCCGTCACGTTTGCTGTTCTTTTTTTTTTTCGCTGGCATTGCGTCGGCTGCACGAGGAGCAAGCAGCAGCTTTAAGCGAGCTGCAATGGCTAAACATCGATGTAACGTGATGATCAACCGAGGGCGCAGCTCAATTATTTTGATAGCTAGATTGAAGCGGTTAATGTCATGGGACTTATGGTCTTCATTCTTTCAACTCCGTACGGTCACCATGGCGTGAGCCCTACTCGCGGTCTGGCTGCTAGCCCTTCCCCACAGTTTACTTTCATGCAGCAAGTAATTGGCTAGAATGTTCTATAAATAACTCGTTTCTATAGTCGGGCAAGATTTTACGTACACAAAAAAAGAAGATTGTGGCACTCTTGAAAAGAATTCATGAAGAATCTAGCACAATCTTGCCGGCGCAACCAACACGCCCACTTCCAAAAAACTTCACGGCTTTAGACACTTACTGGACTACGCCGAAGTCATGCCGCTCTGTTTTTCCGTTATGGCGTAGAGTGGATTTCGCTAAGTCATTCTCTTTTCGAATTGAAACGACTGGCAACCCTTTTTGCACTAACTGTGGTTGCGAGGAAACATTAGAGCACATCTTCTGCGACTGCCCTTCCTACAATGCGCTGAGAACATCTCTAGCACAGCCGCTCTAGCTCGCATAGATCAGAGACCGATGACGGCAGAAACGATTCTGGAATGTCGACCTGAGAGATCATCGCGGGTGAAGGTGATGGAGGCGGGGCTCAACTTCTTGAAGGCAACAGTCTTGAGCCGGCGATTATCAACTTCATGTTTTATGATTGTGAAGTAGGACTTTGTGTGCGTGCGCTCTGTTTTCTCTCTCTCTCTCTTTTTCCAGCTTTAAAGCTATTCAATTTTTTTCCCTTCTGTAAGGTAGCATACACCATTTTTCCTTGACTGGTTAACATCCCTGCATTTCCTTTCCTTCCTTCTTTCCTCTTTTTTCGAAACTTCCTTCGACTTGCGAATTTTCACAGACCTATTCTGCCACAAGTGTTCTGTCTGTTGAAATGAATTAGAACTCGATCTGCACCGTCTTCGATGATAAACTTCTTCGAACTCGCGAAGGCTTTGAAACACTCTGCATACAGCCTCATATGTCGGAAACCTCCAATCTACGCATGTGCAATGTGTCCTGAGCACCCGGCGTTTGCTCCTGCAGTGGTCGTCCACCCCCTCGACTCAGTGGAAGCCGGCGGATAGCGAAACCCCCTTCAATCAACTAAAATACGCCTGCACGACCACAAAGTTAGTGTGGCACCACTCATGAAACGTCGACACTTCCCGTGAATGCGGTGCCTGGAAATAATGCATTGCGAAGAATATTGCTTGAAGTAAACGGAGGCTCCAGATGCAGCGAAAGCTCGGAAAACAAATCTTCATAATTGAAAAGGGGACAACATCAATATCATCTCAAACTATAATCAGGACGAGATAGGCAGCTTGGATCACATTTGTCTTGAGTGGTCAAGCGCGTGGCTCTTGACACTGGCGCCATCTCCAGCTGCTACCTCGCGTTAGCTGCAAACTTCCGTTCATGCTTTAATTAAAGCGCAAACACTTAGCATGGTGGGATGACTATGCATAGTACTGTTACGTGGTCGACATCTGCACATTTTTTGTACAAAAGCGACTGAAAGCAGCCGCCTGACTGCGTCAGTCAGACTGTACATTAAAGTGTGAGTCAGACTGTACGTTAAAGAAATAGTTGCCAAACAAAGTGTACAGTTTGTGTGAAATTTACCCTCTCCCCCGTGTAGGGTAGCAAACTGGATTTAGTCTAGTTAATCTCCCTACCTTTCTTATATTCTCTCTTTTGTGTGAAATCAATCCTATTTATTCGAATGGCACCAGGGCTTGGTAATGTTGGCCAGTTGTCGGCTACGCGTTGGCTATTTGACAAGTGCTGCTAAATCATTGGCTGTTGTTCGCTAATGCCGACTTGTGTTGGCTATTTTTTCTTGAAATAGCGCGATAAAATACTGCATGCGCACTGCTACGCCCCTGCCAAGTTCTATTATACGATTTGATATCTATGACACTTGAGTTTAGCAAATTTAGTCTCCGTATTTTCGCGATATTCTCATTTATATGTCAAGTCAAACTTCGGCGCTATGAATAGCTGAAAGGTGCAATTTTCGGGCGCACGCGTATGAAGGCTGGGGCATTGTTCTTTTGCGGAGAACACGATGACAGCCTGCCCCGTTACGAGGAAATCGCCGCGCCATCTGCCTGCACCTCGGTGGCACATCGTTCCATTTTAGGCAGGCACACAGAAAGCGAGCCGTGTACGTGCGCGCAGGCAGAATATAAACAAAAAATGCTGTTTGGGGGGTGACTGGGAAGCTAAGAGGATAAAAATTCACGAATGCGAACGCGAGAGGGCGAGTCTCTCGGGACGGAGCACTAGGGAGCCCGTCTGAAATGGATCTCGACAAAGGGAGAAGCCGCTTACGAAGGCGACATCGGGCTGAAAGGTACACGTCGTTTCTCTAACCTCCGACCCTCCCCGTTTCCTTCTTACTCCTATGCCGTCGCAGACCGTCCCTTCTTCAGCCTTCTTGGTCTTATGGCGCAACCGTGTAGGTGGCTACAGTGAGCGCTTCACATAGCGAAGCGCTATGTGGCCGCCTGCCTAATATTTAATGTGGCGGGCCCGGTCTGACACACGTTGATGCCTTTCAGCAAGCGTGGTCCGTGTTTTCTTTTTTCTATCTTCTTTTTCAGTTTGTAGCCAATATCCACCGCTTATCGCTATCATTCGAGCCTCCTGACTCTCCTCGCGTACATCGTCACTTGACTTTCCTAGCTTTGCGCGCTATATTGCGGGTACACTCCTTTTGCCGTTTATTTCACGTTCAACACTGAAGGGGAGACTTTCTCTCTTTTTTCTTTGGGGAAGTTGTGTTTGGCGTTTCTCGGACACCACAGCTGTGACCGAAGAACGTGCGTGTACTTAACAAGTGGATTTCGAGAGCCGCCTTCTTGCGCCGACGGGGGAAAGTTATTTTACGAGTATTTCCTTGGGACAAGTGTCCGGCGTTAGGAGGAAGATGTGCAGACTTGGAAATGCTGACACTGACGGGCAGTGCTGTCGGCAAACGCGCAAGGAGCCGCGTTCCAAGCTACGTAGTAACAAAGAAGGAAGCAAAAAAGAAAAGCAGATGGTGTGGATTTTTAACCAAATAATCTTCCGGTTGGTTGCCCAACACTAGGAATCGGGGAAAGGGAAGAGGCGGGCGAGAAAGTGATGAGGATCATTGACTCGTGCATTTAGACCATTAGTTATCGACTAATTAAAGAAAACCTTGCAGTTTTAAGTTGAGTAACCCCCCCCCTTCCCCAAATGGAAATTCTGGTCAGTAAAAATGTCACCCGAGTAATCACGATTTCTTTTTTTTTTCTTTCTTTTTAACTGCAGCAGCACTGTGCTGCCCTTGGCCATTCGTGACAGTGACGTGAGGTGCATCGCAAAACCTGTCATTCGGGCACACTCTCACCTCGTCTAAATGGTTTACGTGAGCCTTAAACTAATGCGGTGCGAAAGAACAATGAAATTATTTTTACTCTGTCTACGCTGTCGCCGGTAAAAGATACAGTGCATTTATGACACTCGTCTGTACAAATACAGTAGATTTCTTTTTTTTTCTTTTTATATGGCCTCTGAACATTCCCTGGACATAGAAAGAACAAGCGCGTTGTTTTCTCCAAGCGTTTTTCGTCCCTTATGACACAACTCGTGTGCACACGAGTTGTGTCGTGCTCGCGTGATGTCACGAAGAAATAAGCTCTCGATTGGCCCATATTACGATGGATGAGAGTCGCGAATCGTCTGCGCTTCTTTGTCATGAAGTTGCCCGTCCGCTTTGTCTTGTACAGTATGAGTACCACGCGTGATTAGCGGTTTTCACTTCGTTATGTGTGTTTTCGAATGTGCAAGTGGAAATAACAGCCTGTAGTCGAAACGTGTAAAATACTTACAGACTCGGCGCTTAGCGCTGACATTGTCCGTGTGTTTTATGAGGAAAGAAGTGGCGAGGATGAGATCGCGCTTGTAGGAAGGGCTGGGAAGGCGAGAAGGAAACAACTCTCTCGTCTTTGAGCACGGAGAAGTTTAGGGGCCCTTTGAATTTTGATACTAAGAGATCATATAAAATGGAATATATAAGAAATATATTGCTTTTTTTTACTGCTTTAGTTTTACAGTGTGTTAAATAACGGTCATTTGCTCCGACCGGTGACAGTACTCATATTTTTATGTATTCAATATTATCATTTGTATATAATTTGAAGTGTGGAATAAGTGGTTCGTTATTCCCGATTGAAAAAAAAAATCTGGATAAGTGGCTACCGACCACAATTTCGTCTTAGAAGTTTTCTTCGACGTCTGCCATGAACTTTTTGGGAAATACGGTCTTCATTATAGTTGAAATGTGGCACATTACGACATCGTATAAATCGCTTACGCTCTGAGCTACGCCACAATGGATACTTCGATAGTAGCAAAGAAAACTTCCCTTCTTATGGTGGTTACCGAAAAGTAGAAGGAAAAACTCGAAAACGAAAACACCAGCGTGGTGACTCGTTTGTTACTAAATTAATACTTTTTTTTTCTTCTCTGTGCTGAACTTTAAATAATAGAATACCACGGAAGCGCGGGCTGTCGATTCAGGATAATGACACGTTCGACATTTCGCGCGGTGGTAATTTTGATGATGAATCGCTCGACCCGTCGGTCCCGGTCCCTTCTGAGGAGACGACGTGACGTAAATTACTTAGCGTTCGACAAGCGGCAAACAAACGCAATTAATCCGCAAAAAAAATTTTCGCGAGTGGCAAATTATCTTTCCATTTACGTTGGCCCGTACTTTCGTGATGAGGAGGGCGTGCCAGTCATCTTAAAATTTAAAATTTGTCGTCGTTATCATTCTGTTTTTTAAAAGTTCGTGGCCAACCTTTGCACGTTTGAGTTTTGTCGCCACGCCACAAAAGGCTATTGCTTTCCTGTATGTATGTATGTATGTATGTATGTATGTATGTATGTATGTATGTATGTATGTATGTATGTATGTATGTATGTATGTATGTATGTATGTATGTATGTATGTATGTATGTATGTATGTATGTATGTATGTATGTATGTATGTATGTATGTATGTATGTATGTATGTATGTATGTATGTATGTATGTATGTGTGCGTGTGTGTGTGTGTGCGTGTGCGTGTGTGTGTGTGTGTGTGTGTGTGTGTGTGTGTGTGACATGTGTGTGACATGTGTGCTTTTCGGGCAGAGCAAATTATTGATGAATGGCATGCATTGGCAAGGTTCATTTTCTTCCTCATCGTGTGATATATATAATAGTTTTCTAAAAATTTTCTAACGATATCCCGATGAGTGTCACTGAAATTTGTGAAAAAAAAAGCACCAACTGCCTGGCTGGTAGTAAACGGAAATAGGCAGAAAGAAGAGAGAATGATTCGGCTACATTTCCCACCCATCAGTGAACATTATGAGTTCAAGTATATAGTTCCTAGGCGGCTCCGAATATCAGATCGCACGAAAGTCTTTCAGTTATTTACGCAGATACAAGACAAGGCACGTTTACTTGTCATCTGTATCAGTTCTGTAAGAAGCTTTCTTTAAAGATCAGCACTCTGAGCAACCAAGCTTCAGTATGCAATCAATCAATCAATCAATCAATCAATCAATCAATCAATCAATCAATCAATCAATCAATCAATCAATCAATCAATCAATCACTTGATTCATCGAAAAGAAATTTCGCGATTATGTAACATAATCTATAACTCATCTCAGAGCAATGACCGGAAGAATTGAATATTGCTAAGGCGTCATAGATATTTTCTGTTGATTTTAGTACGGCTGCTTCAGTGACAAGCTCATAGATGTCTTCGACAGCAATAATGGATTGGTGGAATGATGGAGTAAGGTAGATGTCAGCTGATGTCGAATCAGAGGATTTACCATCGACGAGGGTTTCAGCTCTCCATTGTGCGTGGAAAAAGAAGTCCAGTTTTAGATGGAAGTTGCAAGGAAGAGTGGAATAAATGTCGAGGGTGGAAACGTTCCTGGAGTTCGCCAGAAAAATGCCTAGTCGGTAACGAAACCAGGACGTGTATTCACAGAAATGTCTTACGCCAGGAATTTTCATGAGAGAGCATATAAGTCAATCGCGATGCGTGTCATATAATTAGCGAAGCCGGTTGACTAATAGGAAAACGCACTGAGTTTCTAAAAAAAAATCGAACTTGGACAAGCTGCTGTGACGCTGATGTCGCGCACCACGCCAGCATGATGGACATGTGACTGATTGTGCTGTGTTATGTGCAATCTTCCTCTCTTCCACTGTTTCCTCTCCTTCTTTCAATCTAGCCCTTTTCGTCCCCACGTGTAGGATAACAAACCAGCTATCCTGGTCTGTTTATTGCCCCTGCCTTTCCCACTCTACCATTTGTTCTGATTCTCTTCTCTTAAGAAAGAAAGTTATCATAAATTCGGCTCCAGACTCGCACCTATCACTCGTAACCACCAGAAGCGAATCAACGGAAAGGGTTCTTCGCCACACGGATACCCTATATGCAAAAAAGCCATCTTGCCGCAGACTTGCGTGCTGTGTCTGGATTCAGCTCTCTCCGGGTGGTTGCATCGACTCCCTGCTGACAGCGGTGTTAGTTTCCGGTGTCATGGCGCCACCTTTATGAACAACCAAACCGTGAACCTCTGAAACAGACACTCGACAAAGAGAGAGAAAAAAAAAAACAAAGAATAGAAGCAGCGATTCTAACCAAACCAGTGAGAGTTGGAGCGTCTACCAATTACAAACTTTCATCGCGAACGCATCCGCGCTGACAGCGGAGTACGTTAGAAGGAGCGAAAAGCACGCGTGAGATTGCGAGACGTGAAATAAATAATGAAGAAACAATAAAAAAGAACAAAAATGAACGGTGGAGCCTGGTGGGTCCAAACTGCAGGAGGTGTCGCTGGTGTATAGCGTTGAGTTAATGCGGCCTGCGTTGCTTTGACGCGATTCGCGCTCTGGCAGCCGTGGTTCTCATTAAGAGGCGCAGCCGGAGAGCGTGCGTCCACGCACGTTCCACGATGCAGGCCTTCTCGCCGCTGGCAAAAGCGCTTCCGGGCCTAAACCTGTTGGCGCGCGCCTTCTCACACGCGAAGAGAAGCGAACTGCGTGGGGAAGATGAGGATAAAAGAGAGAGAGAGAGAGAGAGGTGTAAGACAGTGATACACTTGGAAATTGAGCGCCGAGAGGGAGGGGATGTGGGGGAGGTGTGATGTTTCCGCGGCAAGCGTGGGTGGAACGTGCCTGAGTTTCTCAAACTCGTTTCAGTAAAGAAAAATTGTTCCGCGATGCAGCTTGCAGCTTGACTTCCCTATATTCCATGGTCATTCTTTCTTTTCCGGTCTCTTTTTGTTTAGCGCCAGTGCTTGTGGGTGTGACTCAAAGTTGCAGCGTTCTTTTCATTTCTTTCTCCTTTCTTTCTTTCTTTCTTTCTCTCTTTCTTTCTTTCTTATTTGATTCCGCGTTGTTGTGCGGACCAAAACTGGTGGCATGCTTTAGCCCTGTCTGTCGAGGCAAGTGTTGCTGAACCTTGTAAGTAAGCACAAACGAAGAAAGAGGGTAAGAAAAGAGGGAAAGAGAGGGAGCACGGTATGAAACGAAGCTTTGGGCGCACGGCACGTTGTCTTGGTGGTGAGACGCGCTGCGCCTCGGGAGGACGCGCTCGGGCGCTGTGGTTTTGTCGCTTGAAGCACCCAGTGACGCGACGAAGCCAGTCTCTTTCTCGGCTTTTTTTTTCCTTCCCCTTCAAGGTGCTCTGAATGCAAACAGAGCGCAAATAGCTCGGAGAAAGATGGAAATTTGTGCCTCCTTCTGTATGCCTTACGCTTTCACTGCAACCTCCCCCTTTCCCCTATCTCTCATTTCTCGAGTTTTCTGTTCCCCATTGCTTGCTGCCGTTTTGGGGCGATGCAGACGATACGTTTGCGCGCTGAGGAAAATAAGGCGGGTTTTGTAGGAATAAACTAGAACCGTCGCCAGATGAAACTGCCGCCTCGGAAGTTGGAGCATTTATATCGCGCGCGTGTTTCTTTTTCTTTTTCTTGACGCGGTGTGTTTCTGGTGGTTGGTTTTGCGGCACGTGTCATTTGTCTGTGCTGCGCTCGAGGTCGAGAAACGAAAAAAAAAAAGCGAAGTGCGAATGGGAATCG
This sequence comes from Rhipicephalus microplus, assembly GCF_043290135.1. Classification (NCBI taxonomy): domain Eukaryota; kingdom Metazoa; phylum Arthropoda; class Arachnida; order Ixodida; family Ixodidae; genus Rhipicephalus; species Rhipicephalus microplus. The sequence continues at coordinate 36,578,961 of NC_134704.1, read as the reverse complement.
AGGCCTTAGGTAAAAAAAAAAAGCAACTGCGTTCGTCGGAAAAACCGTTGGCGAATGGGGCTTCGCCCACCGCGTTTTCGGGGTGGTGACGTGTTTTCGTGACAGAATAAACAGAAGAGAGTGGTCTAAATGTATCTAACGTGAATGAAGACGCTTTTGTTTTTTTATCTTATTTTCAAATGCGAAGTTTTCTTGAAAGCGCTTCTACTTGGAAAATGCGAGATGAATTTCGTACTTCCTTGTTGTGCTATACCTTGGCCGACGGAGATGAAAGATGGTTTCCTCCGAACGTGTAGGTAAACTGTAACGAGAATTTATTACGATGTATTTGCTTCGCGTAATCGCTTTGCGTTATTTTTTTCTTGGTGAACGTGTGATAGGTTGGGAAATTCTGAAGCAATTTGTGATCGTCGACGGGTGAGGTTTTTCTATAGGTTTCCGCGATATGGACGACGGTAATGGAAGTGCGTCTCGAAAGACTCGCTGTTGCTTTTGGGAACGTAACATTTCGTGGTAAAGCAGTTTAGACACCAGTGCTGTCGGGCTAACGGAAGCGACGAACGTTGCCATTCGTAACAGTATTAACGTTGCTCTGAAGTAACGAATATAAATACGTGTTCTAAGCGGGAACTGTGAGTTTCCTAAACGTCGCATTCCGTGATGTGGTTTTTGGTTCGCTGTGAGGAATTTCAGCAAGATAATGTGAGTCGCTGAAGCTGCATCACTTTGTATAACAGATGCGTTAACTGAGCAGTGATGCTTTTAGATGTGCACTTGCTTAAAGGGCACAATTTCCATGTTATGTCACGTGGTATCACAGTGAAAACTTAAGGAACACGCATCCAGTGACTCCTTCTATTGCCAGGCTTAGTTAAAACGTTCACGTATGCACTTACATTTCACTTAACCAGAAAGCTGCCGAGGCGCTAAGCATGGGTTATTTATTGACAGTTCGAGGCACAGGGACGCTGATAGGTCCAAATAAATCGAACTAATCACCAAGAAAAAGGAATGACGTTTATGAAGGTTGTGTTTCATCCGTACGTTTCATCCATAGTTTAGTGCTACAATCAGGTTAATCAGAATCGTCTTTTATTTTGTGTGTTTTATTTTATTTGACAGCCAGCCTCTTACACCGTAGGCCTACTTTTTGTCATTGACCACAGCCTTTCTAACACGTCCCAATACTGCTTCTGCCTTTGTGGTTATAAGCTGCGCTATAAATGGTGACCGTGTATCATCAGAATTACTTTGCGACCTTCTGTGCTACTGATCCGCTTTTTTGTATCTCGCTCCGCAACTCGGTCAAAAGATCAGTAGATCAATGTGAGTGCATCGCTCGGGCGCCAGAACTCGTCAATGTGGCGCACGTAGTGCTAGGTGCATTAAAAATGGAACTATCGTAAGTCGAGTCCAGCGCATTTACAGCAGCCGATCTCGTGGCGAAATTGAAGTCGCGCCTGACTTAACGATAATAACGCCGGGTTTGTCTGAGGCCGAGCGTGTTCGGTTGAGTTCTTTAGCAGGAAGACGGGAAGTCTCGACGTTTGCAAAAAAAAAAAGAAATACAAAAACGAGCGATACACGCTCTGCCTTTCTCCACAAGTCGCCTTCTCTCCCTCTAGTTGGAGCCGCCGGGCGAAAAATCAAGGTGAGAACGGAACCCGGCTTGTGAACCGGAAATTAGAGCGCGAGCTCACCGCACACTCTGTTCCATCTCTTTTTTATTTTGCTATTATAGCGTAACCGACTCTAGCTATGGTGCGAAGAGCGGGGAGTCAACCCAACTGTCCAACCAACACTCGCGTGACGTCATTCCTCTTCGCTTCTTCCCCGCCTGTTTCATTGCCTTCGAGTTTGGGGTGCACTTTCGTTTGGTACGCCATTTGTTTTTTGGCACTGCAGCAAATCTTCAAAGCTGTCGCAGGAAACACCGCGAACAAAAAAAACACATTTCATTAATGATGTACGCACGAATACAAGCACTACCGCGAGATTTTCATGCCCTGTTTGGATACCGGTGTATGAGAGATAAGAGAAAAAGAACGGAAGGAAGCTTTATCTTCAGCTTCAAAACGGAGTTCCGGTCGAGACGAAGCATTGAATAAAAATAAGAGTGGGTAAGGGAGGAGGAGGATGGAAGTGAGGCGAGGATGTTAACCCAAACTGTGCCCGAATCTCTACCCTGCACTGGGAAAGTGGGAGGTGAAAGAAAAGTCTGAGTGAAAGAGCCGTTTAGGAAAGACGGTATGTGATTGAATCGGCGCCTTAAAGTGTACGAACTGGTGGAATGAGGATTAGTTTGTCTCTGTTTCCGTTACTTTTCTTTTTCTCCTACCCGGGGCCGCGATTTGAGTTCGACGGGCGTCTTAATTTCTCGGAAGGAAAATGGAGCTCCCCGCTTAAACACACGTCCAAGACAACCGTCGGTCGGAGATAAGCGCGCGGACGCCGAGAGTTTCGATACTTTGGTTCGAAGCTCGCGGTTTAGAGCATCGCACTTTGAAGTGTCCTTTTTTTCTTATTTTTTTTTTGCTTCACACTACGTTGCCATGGGCGCTTACACGCTGCTGCAGGGAACAACGACTATGCGAGCATCGTAAGTAATGCCGGCAAGCTCGCGCGCAATCCTCGAAAGATCGAGCGGAAATTTGCGCCGGATTTAAGCGGCTTAGCGCCGCGGTTCGAGAACAGCACGTACTTCTCGCTCGGAGGTGGGAGGAGAGTTGAGGCGGTGGCGTCGCCCGGCGCGCACTGATTTGAAAGAGATGTTTTTGAAAGAGTGATTTGAAAGAGTGATTTGAAAGAGATGTTTTTCAATCTGTATAAGACAAAGCGGGAAGGACGGAAAACTGCAGAAGCTGAAGATGAAACGAGATCGAAAGCGGCGTGGAACGAGAGAAAATTGAATAAGCTTTGAGATGGCACGGCTGGGTTTGCTCGTGGCGCGCGAGCTGGCGCGCTGTTAACTCATCAGTCCGCGGGGCCTTCAAGAGACGCCGCTGTGCCAGCAGAGCTCGGGTGCGCTATCTGCGCGAACGTTTGTGAATTATAGATTAGACAAATGAATGGATAAACTATATATGGTCTTTTGGAGCGCGCTTCAGCACGTTGCGGGCCGCTACCACGTTGTAAAAGAAAGAACAAGTCTATCTGCTGCGTCGTGGCCCCTTTGGACTGCCCATAACTGCTGTTTCAAGTCCATGGCTGGTAATAGCAGCCTCCCATTAGAAAGGCGTGATGACTTCTATGCAGTATAACACGGGGCCAGAGCATGTGTTCCAATTTAGCTATAGCTGCACATAAAGAACATCTCTTGTTGGCTGTATTTCAGAATATTGTGCAATAGCGTGGGGTTAGTGTATGCCCCAGCTGAAGTTATCCCGGTTGCCCCGGAGATGCTGGTTGGGCTGGTTCATCGTCTGGCCTGCTACTCCAGGTGTAGTGTGTTGACTGTGTTATATAGAATGATCACATATGCACACAAATAAAAGGTACAGTCGCGCACAATTCGTTGCTGGGCTAGTTGGTTCGTATATCTGTGATCTGTAGAGTGCAAACTATTTACGTGACAGAGCTGTGTTGCACGATTCTTTCTTTTTCTCGTGCCTATTTGTGCCCTTTAGTACACACGTTTGTGACTGAGATGCTCTGGAATCCTCTTGCGCACAAATCATATTCTTTGAAGGGGTTTTTGAAGGAAGAACAAGGCGATGCTGTCTCCTGCAACGCTCGCGAAAACATGACTATTTTTTGTGCACATCGAGTTTGTCTTATCTCTTTCTCCGTCATGAGTGTGGCGCCCAGTGGCGCAATTATCTGGCAGAAAATCGGGCACATTCTCACCGTCTCTACAACTCCATCTACTGAAAGATACCTCGTATAAAACCGAGCAGATATCTTTGCATAGGGAATGACGCTGGAGTGACCGTTTTGATCGCTTGACTTGTGTCCGTCCTCTTGTCGAAACGATGGTTTCATCGACGTTTCATCGACATTCTACCGACATTTATTGATCACTGTAAGCCTCCTTCTTCTGAGATTTTTTATGTGGCTTTGACGTGAAGAAATCTGACACTGAAAGTGTGTTTCATATGGCCATGTTGAGGCACGTGGACATCGTTGATGTGTTTCAAATATAAGTGCATACTTGAGCTCATTTGGGAGGTTGTATGAAGAAGATATGTTCTTGGTGGTTAGCGATTCTCAGCACCCATTTTTTAGGCTAGGCATGCCCCCTTGATAAATAAAATGTGCGATATACGCCAACAGATGCGCTTCATGTGAAATGATTGGTTCACGTTTCTGCATGGCCTGTGCTCCCAGTCCGTACGTCAAACGCATCTGCATCCAACAGGAATTGTTGGGGAGATGTCTTGCCTATGAGAGAACTCTTTCTTTATATGATCGCAGAATGTTTTCTTGTATGCAGGTGTATACAAGCGAACGAACGTTTTTACAACTCGGACCCTTGGTCGAACGCGTGTCATCTTGCTCTGGGTAGTAACGTCACAGCCATTGATGTTATACGCATCGGGTTACACACACACACACACACACACACACACACACACACACACACACACACACACACACACACACACACACACACACACACACACACACACACACACACACACACACACACACACACACACACACACACACACACACACACACACACACACACACACACACACACACACACACACACACACACACACACACACACACACACACACACACACACACACACACACACACGCACGCACGCACGCACGCACGCACGCACGCACGCACACGCACGCACACACGCACACACGCACACACGCACACACGCACGCACGCACGCACGCACGCACGCACACACGCACACACGCACGCACACACACACACACACACACACACACACACGCACGCACACACACACACACACACACACACACACACACACACACACACGCACACACACACACACACGCACACACACGCACACACGCACACACACACACACACACATGTCCTCTTCTTTTCCGCGGTTGTGGAATGATCGATCTACACAGCCTTCTTTCTTCACTCTTTTTGCCATTGGCACACCTTAATGGAAACGCAGTTGATGAGATTCAGGCCGGGAGTATCCTATGGCGCATCCTTCTCGACAGTTTTTTTTTCTTTGTATTTTTGTTCAACCAGTTTGATGGTGCGTGAAAAAAAAAAATTAGCAAAGAATACGAAGAAGCCGACGCACGTATTGCGGCTGAAAATCTATCAACTCAGTAAATTTATTTTTTTTCACTGCTTTCAGGGCCTAGAAAGTTGAGGTATGCGCAATAATATGTTTTCCCCTTTCGGCGACATTTTTCGGACACCCCGACATAGCCGGCGGCGAATGGCGAACACTGAAAAGCCATTAGCGCACCGGCGACGAGGGACGCACTTGGGTATCAAAAATGAGCCTTCCCGCTCCCTTTCCCCAAAAAGTGGATTTCGGAGACTGTGAGGTCAATGCTAGAGTTGCAGTTATAAACGTTGTTTAGTGTTACGAACGGCATACGCAGTAGAAAGAAAACTGGCATGTGAAGCATGTGTTTTGTGTGTGTGTGTGTTTAAACCGTGGTGCGATATGTCATTAAGTGCAAAACTTATTTTACTGTACTGAAGAGACTTTGAACCTGACTGCTTGTCTATCTATCTGTCATACTCGCGTTGTGATGGTCGTTTCGTTAACGTAATATATATCATTATGTGAATGGTGTATTATAAATATCATAGAAGCATCCAACGTTTTGTAACACAAATCTAGAAGGTAAACCGTATAAATTTCTGATATAGAAAAGCTTTCCAGTTGATGGAGAATTCGTCCTGCTCTAGGGGTCGAACCAGAAACCAACACGTACGGTGCGGTATCTTTACCATTTGAGCTAACCTCAAGGATGGCGACCTGCTGCGTGAAAGTTAAAATATCGACAGACAAACAGTTACTGCAGTCATTTTTCTAGCCCAGAAAATTATTCACTGCTAAAGTATGTGCAACAATATGTTCCCCAATTTTCTGGCTTTCTTCACTTCTTCACAGGCCGTATGTGCAACAATATGTTCCCCAATTTTCTGGCTTTCTTCACTTCTTCACAGGCCGTAATATTGGTTTCATTAGAGCATTTACGTTAGTTGAGTGTTTTTGTGTAATTGTGCTTTGCATTGCTCACAGGTTTCTTAATGTCATTGATCACAGTAGGTGAGACGTAGCTATGTTTAGGGAGAAAAAAAAAAGATAGCTGTTCCGCAGTTTCGAAGCGAGAGTCTTTCGAACCCTCGCCAGCATCATCGTGCTTCTAATTACGGCTCCTCGTAGTTTAAATTCTGCTGTCGGCCGTTCAAGCGATATAGTTGAGTCATTTACTACTACGATGTCCTGTTTTGAGCCGCTCAAGCTAGGTATTTATAATAAGGAGCCACTTTTCCCGTGGTGTGTACAGACCAACCTAGCAGTAGAGCGCTGCTGTCGCAGCAGTAGGGAACATGGTTACGTTAATATTCCTAGCAATATGAACCCCGACTGCAATTAGTGCTCTATGAGTCACTGTTTCAGCGCCGTGCTGAGTGTGCTAATTTAGCAAACGCGCGCCTTAAACGAGCCCATGGTGGCTGTTACGGCTGCCGGGAATCGTCCGCCCATTCACATTTCTTCTTGGTCATTGCCGCGTCCAACTCGCAGCCTCTGTTACGCTGCAACGCGATACGACGTGCCCTGTCGCATCTCGGATGCTGGACAGAAGAAAAAAAAAAAAAAACATCTCAATTTCGTCGGGTTCCGAGTCGTATAGATCGCTCACCAAATGGAGATGGAGGGGGGGCAGCATAATAGCGGCCTGTTTGTCTCTTTTGGTCGTGAAGTGTATGCGAGGGAAAGGACACGATTCTGCTTTTGGCGTGGATCCGCACTCTCGGCCGGCTCTCACGTGCACGACGGCCGACCGCGCCTGCAGGAACCCTCAGGGCCTCTTCGCTCAGCGCGCCATCTCGTGGTCTCCAGGGGCGAGCCACGCGCGAAGCTTCCGCGGCGGCACCGCATCTGTCAGTCAAACATACGTTGACGCGGAAAGAGAGAGGAAGGCAGGCGCACCAACACGGCATCTCTCTCTCTCTCCCTCTCGGTAGTTTTTTGATTTTGTTTGTATTTGGCCGGAGGCACAGAGTGGCTCTTCTAATGAGAAGGCTTCATCGGCGTTTTTGTCCGAATAGAAGCAGAATCATAGAGGGAGCGAGAGAAAAAAAAAACGCAGCTCTACAAGTACGAGAAAGACTGTCAGAAGCTGCCCTTATCGGATTCGATTACCAAGGGCTCTCGGCTATTGCTCTTGGGTGACAGTGTTGGGCTCGAGCACCGGATCGGAGAATACCACTCAAGAGGCCTCTTTACAGGCCACGCGAAAAAGTGCGTCCGTGAGTGTGCGGATAGATGCTGCGATCTGCCTGATACCTTAACGCGTATTGGCTCGTTCATCGCGAGAGTCTCTTTGCATTGCTCAATTGCGTTGGAGCGTGCGTCGAGCGAACGAAATGCATTGACGGGAACATGAACTCTTGGTCGGATGGGGTCTTAGATAAGCGGACTCCGCGCGTCTACTCAAATGTGATATCTCATATTTCTTCTTTTGTTCGCCTTACCGGTGGCGCTTGGCTCCGCTCTCCAATGAGGCAGAGAATACGAGGTCACTCTTTATTTTTCCAAGAGAAACACCTGACAAGTTGCGACAGCGTGATAAGGAAAAGCATTAAAAATAGGATGACAGGGTAAACAAACACACGATCGTACTCATTCTTCTGATCGTCGCAGACTCTTGGGCCAATTACTAACCTTAAAAGAGTTCCGCATTAATTGAAAAAAAATACTCTGAACTCAAGGGAAAGGGAATAACTATAGGCGAACGCAGCAAGTGGGCTCTTTCATTTTCAATGATGGTTTGCGCGGGGCGATCTCCGCGTGGACCAATTCGTGTATGCAGCGATATTTTGCCTTAGCACAAACATGTCGGACATTGTGCGGCGTGCTGTGGCTGTCTATTTGTGTGTATCGGTCGGGACCCACCGAGATTTGGCTGTCACCATAGTCAGGAACTTTCTGTCATGGCGTGAAAAGAAGGATAAAAGAAGCCACGGGAAGTACATATCGAAACACTACACAGATTTGCGCACTGTTTATAGTTTGATATGTTGAACTTGAACTTTATTTCGCATCTATACATTGTACAGATAACAGGGACACAGACAAAAAGCCACATTACGGCTTGACGAGGTCTGTGCCCCCTTTTTTTTTGCAACAAACAGTTGGCGGGCAAGATCAAAAATGCAATGCAAGAACAGATTCATGTACACACACGCACAGTAAGAAATAGAGATAATTTAAAACACTTGCATCCGAAAACAATGAACAAATTTATATACAAAGTTTGAAACGCGTCGCTATACACCTTCAACACAAAATGTTGGCGCTCAAGAATGTACTGTTTTTTGTTTGTTTGAAATTACATAGCAAACTCCACACGTTCTAAACGCCGGAGTGTAGTTTTTTTTTTTTTTAGCTGTAAGTGCAACTTTACTGAATCTCTGACATCGAACCTTGTCAACGTCGATATCTCTTCCACTGTATTTTTATTATGTTCAAGGACAATAAGCGAAGAGCTGATTTTTACAACAGTGGTGCTGGTTTGATTGCGGTTGCGATCGAAACCGAATGTTTCAACCTTAATACAGGAATTACGTTATAATCAAAGGAAAAAAAGCGCAAAATAGAGAAACGGTGTTTTATGGTTGACCGTATGAAGAAAAAAGAGGCTATAGAAACACTGATAACAAATGAAAATTTATCGGCGTACGCACGTGAGGCGACGCGGAACAGTAACACAACCAGGGCGGCACAGAGCTTCCTGGTTATTACACTCTATAGGTGGACAAAGCGAGAGAAAATAAAGCGAAGGAGAGATGAACATGATGATGACGGCGAAGCTTGTTACGCTACTTGTCTGCCGACATTACGCTTTTCGCGTTCAACGCAACAGCCAATCGAAAAACTGACCACCAGAAGAGCACGACGTAAAAAAAAAAAAAAGAAGAGAAAGACACCTGGTACTTTCCTTCGCGGTGGCTTCGTCGGCGACTGAAGTGGCCGCGCTACTCTAAAGGCTTTTCTCGCTAGAGCCCTAAGGCCTCTTCCCTGGTAGAGTCGAGGATGATTCTTCAAGTGCCGCCAGACAGCCTCGGGAGTTCGAGGCGCCGTTTGAGACTCTCGTCTCTCGGTCTGATTCCTTTAGCTTTGTTTTTTCTTCTTCACGCGGTCTTTTTGAAAGGCTTTTTTTTTTTTTGAACGCGGACGTCTTCTGTTTAGTCTAGCGGTCCGGTTTTCGGGCTGACCACTCATCCTCGTATGACGACGTCGCCTCGGGCGTGGTCTTTGTCACGGCCGCACTCACGATTGAGAGTCTCTCACGCTTCTAGTGGGTCTATTTATAAAGTTCTATCTTGCCGCTCCTTTTTGAGCGTAGTTTTCAACTTTCGAGCTCCGGCTTTGACAAACGTTCAAACTTGTTCGCTTTATACGCCGTCGCTATTCCGATTTAATGGGAGTAGATGAAAAACGAAAGGAGGTGTGTTCCGGAAACGAAAGCAAAGGTATTCAGTGTGAAACACACACACACACACACACACACACACACACACACACACACACACACACACACACACACACACACACACACACACACACACACACACACACACACACACACACACACACACACACACACACACACACACACACACACACACACACACACACACACACACACACACACACACACACACACACACACACACACACACAAACTGTGCGCGACAGGAACAGAACACCGCGTAGGTACAGTGTGACATAGCATATCAACGTGCATACCCCTGCTTCAACAAGTCCAGTCGAACTTTTGTCGACAACGGAATTTGAAAGGTCCGCTTGCTTCGCTTTATCCGTACTCCTGCGCCAGATATCAGTGTATAGGGACTTGTAATATGTGCCCGTGTTATACGTCACATCGAAAATGTTTTGAGCTCTAAACGTAGGAGAAAAAAAAGGGAGAGATAAGAAACAAAACAAAAAGTAGGACAAGACAGAGATCTGAACTATATATAGACTTTCTTCCGTTAGCTGTACATTAATTGAAAAAAATAAATTGGGGTGTAAAATTGAAAAAAAAAGAACGCCAAGCTAATTCCAGGAAATTTGCTCTTAAAAGGTTTTACACGATAATGGACACACGTTCCTCCGCGTGCGATGGGGCCTCGTGTTTTGTACATTATGCGAGTCTGTTTCATCGGGCTTTTTATTTTGCCTCCGATGTGCCTATTGGAAGTGGTGCGTTTGAGGCAAAGCGATCTAACCAGTCTAACTATAGCTATCATGACAGTAGTTGGTTACCGAAGGCTTTAGCGTCCGTTCGGGAGGCGGCTGTCGATAGTCACTGTTTATTACGGAGATGTACAAAGTTTGGCGAGTGCTATACTTCGCATCACGCGACAGGCACAAAGTGACTGTCACTTGATGCGCTGGAAATGCAAGCATTGCAAGCGCCATCTACACCCACTGCCTGTCGCTCACTCCTGCACGCTCTTTTGCAGCCACACGTAGCTTCAACAGCGATATACACCCAGAAATAGAGATAGCATAGAAAATTGATTGATTGATTTGTGGGGTTTAACGTCCTAAAACCACCATATGATTATGAGAGACGCCGTAGTGGAGGGCTCTGGAAACTTCGACCGCCTGGGGTTCTTCAACGTGCACCCAAATCTGAGCACGCGGGCCTACAACATTACCGCCTCCATCAGAAATGCAGCCGCCACAGCCGGGATTCGAACCCGCGACCTGTGGGTCAGCAGCCGAGTACCTTAGCCACTAGACCACCGCGGCGGGGCAGATAGCATAGAAAAGGGAGGGAGATCACCTGGACTATGTCCAATTGCTGAAACTTGTTGCAAACCTGAGTTTGCTTATGTCATGTACTGCAACTTGAGTGCTGTTAAAACTACCGTATTTTATACTGTAATGAGGATGTGCGCTTATAAGCAACCTTAATCAGTGTGGCAGACAAACGGAAAACGTTGTACTTGCTACAAACATAATGATGGCCCACGTAGCAGGATACTGTAACCTGAGCATCAAGCGAAGATCCCGGGGAGAAAATACGTGCAGCTGTAGTGTGCCCCTGCTGGGAATCTGCGTGATGGTATCGTGAAAACTTGTACTGTAATTCTAATAGATTGTAAAAGAACCAGGCTTGTGCGCCGAGTGGTCTCGATTCCGCATCTTAACTGTGTTTTTTCGGAGAAATAAAGTAAAAAAATTGATATCAACGAAATTAACTAGTTCGCTAGTATTAGTTGCAGAATATTCGAAGACCTCCGAATTGAATGATGTGCGGCCCAGGAAATGAAGGAACTTATCTCTACTCCGCCAATTTAAAGCGCAATTACCGAAAGTGCACCCTGAATCACATGATACTATAATAAATGAAAAAAAAATCGCTTTATTTTTCTTTTGAGCTAATCATACAGATGACCGTGAACCTTGAAGTAAACGAAAAAAAAGCTATACATAGTCTTCTTATTTTTCCTGAGATAATTACGCAAATGTCCGCAAACCGGCGGATCAATTTATGCATTCCAGATATTTGCAAGAGCTCAGGAACCACCGCGGTCGCAAATTTTTTTTACAGAATGGGTCTGGTGATTTGGGAAGTGTCTCCTCCTCGTGTGGCTTACAAAAGGTTTTCACATATACCAGTTATTTCGCAATCATACGTTCCCTTACCTTGTTCAACGTGTGGGAGCTGCTGGAGCTTTCACGTTAACCGATGCTCCCACCGTGTTGCTGCTACCCCCCCCCCTCCCGCCCCTCCCCACAGTCGGAGTAAATTAAAACCTACTCGCTCAAGGGGGGGGGGGGGGGAGGGGGGTACGTGTGAGGCAGCGTACAGCCATCTTCCTAATTCTCAACTTAATGTCCGTTCGCATGGTGCCGCGGCTGTCTTTGCGACCGCGGAATTACAACGGCATACAAGCGAGGTATGCCTATCAGGAAAGTTTAATGGGGCGGCCAATAAAAAATTAATTTCCCGGTGGTAGTCGGTCGCGTGCTGGTGGTGGACGTTGTTTCTTTCCCGCGGCTTTCTTCTTAATAACTTCGGGCAGCGCGTTTAATTAAGCAAATTCTCCTCCGGAGAAGAAAGAAAGTTGTGCGGCTCTTTTTTTCAGGGAATGGAGAAACAGAAAGATGAGCGGGCGAAGAGACAGAGATAAAAAAAAAAAAAACTGAGAGACAGGAAAACGCTGTGTGTTTAAAAATAAAGTTTTTTTTTCATTCCATTCCCGGAATGTGCACTTACAATCCACCCACGAACTAACTGCACCCCTCGTTCTTTCGCTTTCTCGCATCTCCCTGTGGCTACATTTTTTTCTTTAGGGATCGCTGCTCGAGCTCTCTGTTAATTGCGAGACTCTTTCTGAGTGCTTTCGATGTTATTCCGCTGTCTCAGTGTAGCTGAGCGGGAAACGACGGTGAAGAAGAAGAGGAAGACGTATACATATAACGCAGCTGCGTCAGTGTGGCCGAGCGCTGCGAACGTCGCGCCTCTCTTTGTTAACGTCAGAAGAGGCGAGCACGCGGAGAACATTCAGCAATTAGAAAGTGCTTCGCCGCTGCTACGACAATAAAAGAAAGAGCGGATATGAGAGAGAAGACCTGCTTTCCCGCATTTCAGGCTCGCGAATTGCAGTCGTGCTCAGCTCGCTTCTGGGACGGCAAGGAGGTTTGTTGGCGGCCGCTGTAAGTTTAAAGAGGCATCGCGCTGTGTTTATAGCAGTAGCGGGAGAAAAAACGGGATGACCGAGAAACACATTCATCCCCCTTTCCCCAAGCATGGCTCCCTATATAATCCAGGGAGAAACGAAAAAAATTTCAAAATGCCCAGTAAATTAACCTTTTTTTTATCTTTTGCGTCTCTGCAAACGGAAAGCTCCGACGGAAAAGAACTAGGCCACCACTTATACCGCGTGTATGATACTACGCTTCCCCCGTCATCTGTTTCCTGTTTCCTCCTCTCCCATTACTTTCCTTTCGCCATATCTCTCTCCCCGCTTCCTTCGTTGTTGCTATACATATATATATATATATATATATATATATATATATATATATATATATATATATATATATATATATATATATATATATACTCTGCACGCGCAATACTTTGAATTCTTGCTAGATTTTCGTGTTGCGTTGTTTATTTTCCGCAACTATACACTTTCGTCCACGTGCCATGCTTTCTTCTTTTTACGTTGTACATCTTTCGCTGATCTGCGTTGTTTTCTCTGTGGAGTAGCCTACTGTTTCTCTGATGTTTGCGTTGCTGGGCGCGACTGAACGATCTGAGAGCTGAACCTAGAAACCGAAACACGGCGAGTCGTTTTGCAGCGGAGAGCGAGGATTGTAAGCGCAGACGGCGGAACCGGGCGAACACAACGAGCGAGTTCCAATTGTGTAGGGCTCCAGCGTTGGCAACCGTTGTATATATAGAGGAGGGAGAGAAGGGGCGGACCAAGGGCCATATTTCAACGGCACCGTCCAGTGTTTCTGCTAGGCCTATAGCTGGACCGTGTGCACTATTTGCGGTATACGAGCGGGTAGAAAGAAAGAAAAAAAAGTTCACACAGTTTCACGCAGTGATGACCGTAGGACGGTGAAACTGGAAGCGCGCCATTGTAAGTGTGTGGCTTGCGAAACCTCATGCCGTCGTTACTAGGCTGCTAGAATTCAAGTAAAAGCGCTTACATTTGATTGGGAAATGCGAGGTCATATGGCTTACGGGCTCAGGCAATATAGCGTTCCGGCGAATGCTTCGCATAACTTGATTTTCCGCTGGCGCGTCCGGATTCCGGCCAAGTACGTACTCGCCCTTTATGTACATCACAATCTTACGCGTCCAAGTACATTGGTTTAGCTTAATTATTACAAATAATGTGGGACCCTTATTACTGTAACGAATGAAGCTACGAGTTGATGTCCCGGCATCTTGTGTACAGAAAGTCATCATTGTCGTATAGAGCATCATTATCATCATGATTTAGTTTTTGTTGATTTCTTTATCTACTTCCCCTTTGGTAGCTTGACATGCGTGACGTTTTCTGGTATACTTCCGTTACTACTACTACTACTACTACTACTACTACTACTACTACTACTACTACTACTACTACTACTACTACTACTACTACTACAACGTTTACTACTACTACTACTACTACTACTACTACTACTACTACTACGATGACACGGGATCAACACAGTTTCGCTGCAAGAAACGGCGCGTTCTCATTTTAACGCTATCGCATTAAAAAGCTCGTTTTGCAGAAAATCTGGCGTCGGTGTCGTCGGTTCTGAGCAAAAAAATCATCATGTGCGTGACCGAATAATCTAGGATGATGCAAATAAAACAGACAATACGAAATTCCAGGTTTGAGTGACGATCTAATCCGGGTCATTTTCGAGGCAAGCAGAGTGGAACACTTACAGTCAAAATACAGTCAAAATAACTTCTGCCTTCAAGGCACTGTAAGCCTGAAAGTTAGTAACACTGCATTTCGGAAATGCAGTGTTAGTTACTTTCATGCTTTACCGCAAACACATGCTTCCTGGTTACATGGCTCACACTACAAAAGGTATACAATATCGCATGCAATAATACGTGTTACAAGCGTACATAGCCTTCGGGCGTCAGAACTTGTGAATATCATTAATGACTTCGTGGTTTAAGGCCAGCCACCGACAACAACAGGCTCACACGTTGCGGTGCCTATTCCCTCAAGGCCACGTAGTGTGCGCACAGCAAGTTCGAAAAGGTTTCACGCGAGTAAATTGCTCGTGGTTCGAAGCATGCTACCGATTACACAGAATACAGTCACACACGAAAGCTTCGCTGACACAAGTCGCTTTCAACTTTATCGATTATAACGTAGTGATCCACAATTTAAACTTCTCGAGTAACGCCATACAATAAAAAAAAAAATGCACTAAGTGGTTGAAGTATGCACTAGAGACATGATATTGCTATCAATTTCAATACTCTTAAAGGTGAAGCTTGAGGGTCCCGCAATTTTATTGTCTTTGATCACACATAGACGACATTAAGTTTCGCGTTGTTTGAAGTGAAGCAACGTAAAACAAAAAAAAACACTTGGTAGCATCGACAGAGGAGAGCGATTTTCGAGTCCCCGAAAATGGCGAGGTCGCATTGCGGAGCGCTGCGTTTGGGTAAACGGAAACTGCTGGCAATGTGTCCCTCGCCGTAACGGTTGGTCTCGATGAGCCCATTTTAAGGAACGGGAGCCGCGAGCTGGCCCCCGCCTTTAAAAGAAATTGGAAAGCGAGGGGAACTGGGAGTTGACCATTTCGCCGCCCCTTCGCGTTTAGAAGTCGGACGTGTCCGTCTTTACGAGGGACAAGGTTGACCTTTGTTGTTAGGTTATTCGAACTACTCAGTTCCTATCGAGTCGACTGCTGTGCGTATACGATACGAACCTGTCGTTCTGGAAGATTCGGATCTCAGGTACATAAAAAAACAACAACATTGGATTGTACGAGCTAGCGACAGCACCAAGATGGAAGGGAGGAAAAGGGAGGGGCGTTGCTACATCTATCGACATTCTGTTTTCATAGAACGCCAGCTCCTCATCGGAAATGGGCAATCGGGCAATCAGCAGGCCTTGTTCGGAACTTTAGGTGAGATGGACATGGACGCGGGCAGGCGAGAAATTTGTCTCGACACTGCGCGAACCGTCAAGCGTCCTTTTCGGAGTCTTATGGAGACAGGCAGTGCGATAACGAGCGGTATATATAGTTGAGCACTTTCCGCGCGCTGGCGGAGTTTGTCAGTAAGCAACAAGGGTGAAAAGGTGGGACGGGGCGGAGGTAGTTGATGCGCGGTCATTGCTTTTATTAGACCCCCAACGAAAAGTTGGAGTGATTTATTTATTACTTTAGGGTTCACGGACAGGAGTTAATAATAGCCGGCGAGGGTATACGTGCGTAGAAATGGCAGAAAGGTTGCGAGTTAGAAGAGGGTATGATTGAGTGGACGCGGAGTATAAGGATATGAGGAAGGGCGGGTGGGGAACAAGTTCACGAAAGATTTGGAAAAGTGGAACAGTTCGCGGTGCGTGGAGGAAAAGCAAGTGGGCTGTTCGTCACGTGGATGGCATGGTCCTTCGCGCCACATGGCCTGAGATTGTGGCTTCTCTGAAAAAGTGGCGGCTGGGGCACGTGTAAAACTTTTCATCTCTCCCTATTATTGTCAAACGCGTGAGTTCTAATGTGCGAAACTAGACAGGGTTAGGATTTAGAGGAAATTGCGGAAAACAAAGCGAAGAGAACAATTTAGCAGCCACTGAATGGTCGTAAGCCAGGCCAGTAATAACACTCAGGCCGCTGATAATTGAACGACAACAGTTTGAGCAGTGACTACTGCATTGCAAGGCTTTGGCAGTGGTTATTCATACTGTTGGCCGGTAAAACAAGAGTTTATTGGATGAATTTCAATCGAAAATTTTACCGGCCAGTGTTTATAGAAATATATATATATATATATATATATATATATATATATATATATATATATATATATATATATATATATATATATCCAATACAGCTAACCCCAATGATAGGGGCTCTAGCAGGGTGGTACAAAACATATAACAAGGTTTCTTAACAAATACAACAAATTCAGACAATACAAAATTCAACTGACAATGCAGACAAGCCTTTCGTAATACAAAATACATCAGGGTTACAATTGAAGGAGAGCCTGAAATGTATCACAGTCAACTACCGTTACTACGTCTTTATCGAGTTCATTCCATTCTGTTACAGTTCGGGGAAAAAAGAATATTTAAAAACATTGTTCTTGCATATTAATGGCACTAATGAGTATGGATGTCGTAGCCTTGTAGAATAACCGCTGGAAAAAGAAATGTAGTCACACGTTCGGCTCTGTAACTTACCCTTGACAATTTTAAACATGAACTTTAGGCGAGCGATTTTATTTCTAACTGTAATGCTTTTCAAGACTGCTTGGCGAAGTAACTGAGTAATAGATGATGGACCGTAACTGTTAAAAATAAAACGTACAGCCTTACTTCTAACTCTATCCAACTTACGTGGGTTCGTCTGTGTAAACGGGTTCCAAATAATATTTGCATATTCTAAAATTGGCAGGATTAATGCTTTGAAAGTGGCGAGCTTACAAATGGTAGATGCCCTCTTGAGAGACCCCCTTAAAAATGAAGTTTAGACAATGCCTTATTAGAAATAGCTGTGATATGACTATCCCAGTGAATGTTATCAGTTATAATAAGACCTAGATATTTGAACTCATTGACACGATTTAATGATTTACGATCAACTGTATATGTATATAAAAGAGGATTTTTTTGTTACTTATGGTCATTACAGCGCATTTGTCGTAATTCACAGCCATCTGCCACGTCCTGCACCAACGCATCACTTTATCTAATTCAAAATTCAGTGCATTTTGATCTGAAGTTGAATTTATCTCACTATACAAAACACAATCGTCGGCATATAGTCTTATTTTAACGCCACAGTCATCCACCATGTCATTTTTAAAAGGAGGAACAATAACGGTCCTAAAACTGATCCCTGGGGGACACCCGAATCTACAGGCAGCTTTTGTGAGAAATGTTCATTAAAAACACATACTGTTTTCGAGATCCCAGGTATGCTTGTATCCATTGACAAAGCTGTGGGTTTTTTAATACTGCCCAAAGTTTCATAAGTAGTCTGGAATGAGAGATTTTGTCGAAGGCCTTCGCGAAGTCTAAAAAAACAGCATTTAGCTGTGACTGGTTATTTATGGCTAGTGCGAAGTCATGGACAATTTCAACCAATTGTGTTACTGTGGAAAACCCACGCCTAAAACCATGCTGAGCTGGTGAAAGTATTGAGTGCGACTCCAAAAAGCAGGAAATGTGTTTATGTATTATGTGTTCCAATAACTTGCAGCATGTGCAAGTCAAAGCCATTGGGCGATAATTACAAACCAACTGTTTATCTCCATGTTTGAATAAAGACTTAATTTTAGAGAATTTCCAATCCTCAGGCAGGACACCTCTAAATAACAATTCATTAAAAATAATTGTCAAAAATTTTGAGGACCATTAAGCATATCTCTTTAAAAAGGCATTTGGTAAGTCATCTGGGCCACAAGATTTTCTTACATTCAAATTCAGTAATAATTCAAATACGCCAGCTTCTGTGACTTCCAGATTTTCAACGGGACGCAGGTCTTTGCTAAAAGTGGGGGTGGTTTTGTCATCACAAGTAAAAATAGATGCGAAGTGTTTGTTAAATGCATTGCCTATTTCTGTTTCATCTGATGTGCAAACGTTATTTATATGTCTCTATTGGATGACTTTGGCCTTATAAAATGCCAAAAATGAGGCGGCGATTCCTTCATCATGTGAGTTAACTTTACATCGTAAAAACTGCGTTGTTCGATCTTCATCTTATCTTTTAGTTGTCGAGACAGATCGCGGATCAGAAAACGTGTTGTGATACTCGTGTGCTTTTTTAGTGATTTCCGAAGACGATTCATTTTTCTCTTAATGTGAATTATATCTCGTGTAATCCAGGGTTTCGACATATGTACCTTCTTTTTCTTGAAAGGAACAAAAAGCTGTATGCACGCATGCGCAGTGTTCTTATACTTTAACCTCAGAGCGTTAACATCACTCAAACCCAGATTAACACTTTCGCAAAGTTCGTCGTAGGCTATCTCCAGTCTGTCTATGATGGATGCATCGTCGGAAGAATGAAATACTGGCACACGTGTGTATTTAACATCATTTTTGTACTTCAGTGAGTGAAGCTCAACCAAGACTGCCATGTGATCTGAAATACCTGTAACCACTTCGCAGTCAATTTTTCCGGAAATATTACCATTCACAAAGACAAGATCAAGAATAGATTTACTGTTATCTTGCACACGAGTGCAATCACTAACTAGTTGTGTTAAATCAAAACGAAAGGCAATGTCAATAAGCGCTTCATCGTTAATGGGATCAGAACTTCCTGCGCTAAACGAAGACCAGTTGATGCCTGGAAGGTTGAAGTCTCCACATAAAATAAGCTTGGTAGTTTGATTTGTTTTAGACGAAATATACAGCCGTAATTGTTCTAAAACCTCAGGGATTGAGTCAGGGGGCCTACACACAACTCCAATAACAAGGCTTTCTTTTCTATCGATAAGCTTACAAAATAAAGCCTCAACGCCAGGGGCATCAGGCATGCGTGCTATCCTGTAAATATTTTTAACCAGCAACGTAACTCCGCCCCCTCTGGAACCACGATCCCTTCTGTACACGTTGAACCCCGAAGGCGCAATTTCGATGTCATAGACACGGTCATGAAGCCATGTTTCTGTGAGTGCGACTACGTCGGGGTCATGAAGTGCTATCAGGTGTTCAAGATCGAGCTCTTTGTTCAGAATGCTACGGCAATTCACATTTAACAGTTTCAATGAACGCGGGCTTTCCTGTCACTTCGGCACGTACCTGGGAAGGGCAACCATATCATTTTTGGCCTCGTCCCAAACGAACAGCTTTCCATTCACATACACCTTATCGAAGAGTAGTTTAATACGTTCATTTCGTTCCCTGTTTACAACTGTGCTTTTATGAAAAGTTGTGTTTACAACTGTGCTTTTGTGACGTACCTTTTGTGAAAAGTCCTCAGTTATATATAAACCCGAGTCTTTAAGTTTCACACAGTTCCTAAAAATTTCCAGTTTTTCGCGATAATCTATTAATTTGACGATTACAGGTCTTGTTTTATTAGGCCGCTTTGAGCCAAGCCGATGGCATCTTTCGATTCCGGTTACTGTTAAGTCTAACTTGCCCTTAAAGAAGTCATCAGTTATGCGTGAAGTAAGCGATGGCAGTGTTTCATCTTGAGGTTCAGAGACACCATGAATGATAATGTTGTTCCTCCGATTTCGATTTTCAAGGTCACATACTTTTTCTGCTATGGAAGTAATGGCGCTTTTCATCGTGCTTACGTGCAACTCAACAGCAGCAACCTTGGTTTGGCATACTGATAGATTTTCTAAACCGCATTCCAATGATTCTAGTCGATCTTTAAATAGAGCTAATGTGTTCTGTGAACTGTCAAATTTGTCCATTCGCTTCATCAACTCTTTTTGGCCCGCGAGTACCTCGAGAAGTAGGCTGCGATCACTTAAGTTTTCTGATGATGATTCTTTGCCACGCACAGACTCACTAGATCCCTTGGGTCCAGGATTCGACTCAACGTCACCACAGAGGGATAGTAAATCCAGTAAGTGCAGGCAAATCACAACAATACGCTCTAGACATTGTGGGCAAGGTAGCAGCACGAGAAAAAACATTATTACTTTTAAATGATTTATCTCCAGGTAAATAACTAACCTGTATAAGAAACAGAAAAGGCTTGTAGCGCATAGTTGCTGACGCGCTGCCACCTTGCCCACTGGAGCTGCAGGACCAAGCCGGCGAATTTATAAGGTTCTTCGTCGATGACGCTCCCCGGAAGGTGACGTGGAAGTCAGCAGGTAGGATGGGCGGTTCCAGTGAAGGTGGCTCCGTAAAACAGCAGGAATTTTCGTTCATCTTTACGGCGCTGTCCATGCGATGATTACCATGGCTGAGGTCAAAAGATGAGCAGATATGGCTCTCCGTTGCTGTATAAGAAACAGAAAAGGCTTGTAGCACATAGTTGCAGACGCGCTGCCACCTTGCATATATATATATATATATATATATATATATATATATATATATATATATATATATATATATATATATAATCTGGCGTTTTTGGCGTGCATCGGAATCTACAGGTACACGGTCTTCCAACGTTTCGCCTCCGGCGAAATACAGCTGACGCATCCCTGATTCTATTGCACAACCTTCGCCTCAGCCGTGGTGCACCACAAACACCAGACCATCATGGCGGTCAAGGAACAATGGCATAGACTGAGAAGAAGAAAGGAAATAACAATGAGAAAGAAAGAAAAAAACCGCGGTTATCGCTTAGGATTCGTCTTACGGGACTGCGTTAAGAAGTGTGTGGAATTCTACCTTCAAAAGAATGACAAAGTTTAGTGAGGGGTGCCTGTATGAGTGCCCACTCTTGCACCGCACTCGCCCGTTGGATTCGCTGGATTCGCTGCCGACCGGTTGTGCCCTCGCGATCTCCGACGTCAGCGTAGCTCTGGCCGACTGGGCTGGCCCTACGTCATCGACGTCAGGAGATGACGTATGAGTGCCCACTCTTGCACCGCACTCGCCCGTTGGATTCGCTGGATTCGCTGCCGACCGGTTGTGCCCTCGCGATCTCCGACGTCAGCGTAGCTCTGGCCGACTGGGCTGGCCCTACGTCATCTCCTGACGTCGATCTCCGACGACAGCGTAGCTCTGACCTACTGGACTTGCCCTACGCCATCCCCTGACGCCGACAAGAGCTCTCGCAAATGGTGCCCCGTCCTTGGACTCCTATGATCCTGTTTCCATCTTTCCTATCTCTCCTATCCCTCATATGTCCTCGCTCGCTGTCCCAGCGCATCTCTCTCTCTATATATATACACCTTTAATCCTCTCCTTTTAATCCCTCCTCCTTCCCATCCCTTGTGAGCTACTGTTGAGGTGTCGCACCCTGATGCAGACAGTTACGGGGATCACTTTTATCTTCTTTTCCATTTTATAACCACTTCTCTCTTGCACCCCATCGTTGTGTATCTGCTAAGCCTCAGTAATTAAGATATTCTGAATAGACTAAGTGAGCATATATGTCCACAACTGAAGTAATAATCTCTATAAAAAGTTTTCCGGAGTAACTGCGCACTTACCCCGAAAAGGGCTCTTTGCTCCTCCAAAAGACCGAATGTGTGCCAAAGATTGCACCACGGCACGGAAAGGAGGCGCACTTTCCTCCTTGTGGACTAAAGCGCCAGTTTTTTCGAGTAACTGCAAGAATGTTCGCGTCGTGTGCAAATGACTCATCGGTGCCTACACAAGCCTGTTTCTTCTCAGACGCTGCCGTAGCGGAGTGTATACATATACAGTGTACGCGCATGCTGACTGAGTGGTCATGAGTGGTCATGTGCAAAATAACTGTTGCTCTTTTGAGGAGTAACCGTGCTCTCGAGGTTACTCCTTCGCAGATACTCCCGAAATGGTGCAAAAGACGTGGCAAGTTGGTTACTCTTCTAAAAGAGCAACCCCGATACCCCTTTTCCTCCTCTACTTCTTAGAGTGATAGTTTGTTAATTTCGGCCGGTGTGCTTCGAAAAAAAAAAAGATGCCACGGTCAGCTTCTAGTGCTTCAATGTATGCAGAAGCTCGACAACCGTCTTTGGCAGTACTCCAAGCTAAAGAAACATCTCGAAATTTTTTTAGAAGTTTCACGCCACATGAAAGTCATCCTTTATCTGGTGCACTAACACAAAGGACGGCAACGAGACTACAGGATAGTGTATCATCATTTCAAGCAGTAGTATCAAGATTTAAACGATGGAAACCTTCAAAATCACCTTGGACGCTGCCGCTTCCCAACGTTATCCGTGAAATGGACGGCATAGAGAAGAAAGCATACATGGCGCATCTAGTAGTGGCACAGATGGTACATCATCAGTTTCATATAATGCAAAATAAAAAAAACGGAGGTATATACAGATGGATCATGCACTGAATAAGCATCAACCTGTGCGGTCCTTATACCTGAAATTCAGAAAAAGAGAATGGTTAAATTATCGCACAAATCTTCATCGACGACAGCAGAATTGGTGGTTATCTTTGAGGCAGTTAAGCTTATATGCGAGAATCCTGAGCCACGAAAGTGAGTGATATGCAGGGATAGTAAACCTGTCCTTCAGCTAATCAGAAATGCGAGATCACTTTACAAAAATGGTGAAATAGCACAATGTATTGCAGAAACTGTGGAATATATACCTCATCGCAGGGTCACAACATCGTATTCCAATAGATACCCAGCAACATTGGAATAAAGGGAAATGAATATGCTGATAGTCTCGCAAAGAAAGCATTGAAGGAAGGATGGGATTGCGCAATACCTATGTCTGGGGCGGATATTCGGCATTTTATATCGCAAGGAGCTAACCATTGTTTGATGGAGAAGTGGTTTGAGAACCCTAAATCAAAGGAAACGGTACTTTATGAAGTTGATCCACACAGAAAATTTTCCATAGCGACAGACCTCCCACGACACCTAGAGACATTGATCCACCGACTTAGATTGGAAGTAGCATACACAAACAGCTTCCTGCACAAGATACATCGATAGAACTCACCGGAATGTCATTGTGGTCATGCAGAAGAAAATGTTCGCCATATTCTTTTGGAGTGCGTTATATACGCGAATGAAAGAGAAAAATTGAAGAACAAATTAGCAAGTTCGGACAGACGGCCCCTCACATTAAAGAAATTACTTTGACCATGGCCCGCGATGCATCTTCAGAAAAAGGCGAACATCTTCCTGACAGACTTTTTAGTGGAGACTAAACTGGATAAGCGCCTGTGATAGACAGCCAGGGATGGATATATATGAAATGTGTTAGCGCATATACTGACTGTAGAAAAGGAAGATGTGCGTGTAAACAGTTAATGACTGTGTGAACTGCTGTAAGCAAAGTGCGCATTGGCATGATATTCGGAGTCGTATCAGTGTGCTATTATGTTTTTTTAGATTGTTCATTTTTGGGTACCGTTTTGTATTATTTTTTTTCGCTGCAGAACTTGGTGATATGGAGTAGCCGAGGCAATATGCAGCTTAACATCTCCACAGCAAAACAGTTAGAACAGAACAGAACAGCAAGAAAACTGTCGTGTATGTGAACTTGCATAATGTGCAAGCAATCAGCGCATATCTAGAGAATGGCTGTTACGAAGCGCTTTGACGTATACACGCAAGCTATAGATTGCGTGTACGGCGCAAGTTTCGTTGTGCGGGGTATGTATACCTCGCACGACGCAACTTTCGCGGAAACTTGGCTCAGAAACGAGCAAGTTATTTCATCGTTGCTGTTTACTTCCAGAACCGGGACGCAGTCGGAGTATGGAGAGCTGAACAGGTAAAGATGAGAAAAATAGAAAGGCTTCCTCGTCGCGCGCCGAGAGTTTGGCGGGCGTCGGCTGGTGCGCGCCGGAAGCTTGATTAACGGCGTTCGCAGCGCGACGCCAAATTAACGAGCACGCCGGGCGCAGCCGACAATAAAGGATAGATTCCGCACGCGCCTACCTCGAATAATCAGCCCGGTTCCCTCTCGGCGACGAACACTTCTGCGCGGCAAAAGGGTAGCCCAGCCGGAGTTGGAAGCGAGTAACGATGCCGTGCCAGCGGTGCGGCTTGTGTCTTCTCCCTGCCGGCCCACACACAGCGCTCCTCTTTAGCGCTGAACCGTCGAAGATGCAGTCACCGCCAACACTGCCTGCCGACTTAGATGCAACTCCATCACACGCCTTGCTTAGACGCGAATGCTGCCTGCAGGCTTTTATAAAACTCTACCGTGGCATGCATCTTTGCTTATATACACGGGATCCTTCAGTCCGTTTCGCTAAGTACAGTTCTACATTGGAGTCTTCACGCGTACTGCAAGGGCAATCTCAACTGGTTGGAAGTCCAGGACTTCATTAGTGCGCCTTCAATCCGGCGAGCTATGAAATTATAATTTTCCCATTGAGCTGATACGAGTCCTAGATCACGCGGGGAGCCCGGGAGGTGATGTGGCTCACCAGTGTGCCCGAGGATTGGTCAGCCGAGCAGCGTGGCTCGCCTTTGATCCGGTGAAACCTTGACATCACGCCAGGGCATATTGTTCAGTCGAATCAGACGAAGCCACCTCGGCACCACAAGTTAACCAAGAGGTAACCACCAGGCCTAGCCTGGCGGTTCACCCACATGCATAAAGTCTCATGACAATGAAATTGTGTTGTTTCTCTTGACGAATAGATTTCTAGCGGGAGGGCTCCTTCGAAGACGAGGTTAGATACGGTCGACCATCCCGGCGGTACACTGGTCACGGTGCTCAGTATAACAACTGTAGTGGGCATATGTAGCCAGAGAAACAATGTGCGCAAGCAGGGCAAAGTTTAAAGTCTGTAGCTACTAGTTACGTGTGCCATCTTCCGATAGTGCGCCAGTTTACATCCTCCAGCATACGCAGTGCGTTTTTCCATCCGCATATCGCATTATGGTGAGCGTCGAGTGCGTTCCTCGCGTTTTTCTTTTTACTGATTTCCAGCGTTCGCTCCGGGTAGCGAACCAGATTCTGAGTGGTTGCTTGCTGTAATTTAGCCGGTTCATTTCAATTTATGTAACGGTGGGAATATTTAAGGCAAAGATGACGATAGACACAGAGTAAAGAGAGTACGTGACTTGGAGCATTGTCTTTCGCAAGTACGATCCACCGCATTCGTCTTGGTGTAACGTGCACAAGACGTTACACACATATCATCGTCCACAGTGGCGTCGGTCCCAATCGTGAGCACTGCCATGCGCCAGAAACACTTGAGCACACGTTGTGCGGTTGCCCAGCATATGCACAGTGAACAACAAACACTGATTTCTTCTACTGAACGATTTAGCAAGTAGGTCATTAAGTTAGGAGACCGTGTTGGGCAATTGTCCCGACACCAACAGTGGAATTGTGGTCATGAGAGCGGTTAAAAGCAACTGGACTACATGTATAACATTTTGTAAATTTGAAAAAAACTGTATATACTCACCTCTTTGTCTCCCCCATCGTCATCCATTACGCTCTGTCCTCCCCTTTCGACTCCCCCGGTGTAGGGTAGCAGGCTAGAACGTGCTATCGCTCAGACCATCATCTCTGCCTTTCTGCAAGTAAACCTGTCTCTGTCTTTCATATTCCCTCTCTTGCATGATCACGGTAACCATCATGGTCCTTCGACTTCTGTATCCGTATGGGTTTGTCTCCTCTCCGATTTCTGCGGCCAACGTCAGCCGTGACGCCAGAAGTCGTGACACCAACCGTTACACCAGAGCACCTTAGCGGGCGCAACGAAACACGCACAGAAGGAAAAGACTTGTAAACAGAACGGGAATCTTTCTTCTGTGTTTGTGCCGCTGCGCTTGATTAGATGCACGAGGACCACCGGGTCAATAGCCTAGCACCACCCGAAGGTCGTGGGTGCGATTCCGGCCGTGGCGGTTGCATTTCGATGGAGGCGAAACGATGCAGAGTCCGGTGTACTGGGCAACGTCAGTGCGCGCCAAGGGACAGCAGATGGCCGAAATTTTCGAAGACCTCCGCTACGACATTTTTTCCCCATAATCATATAGCGGTTTTGGGACGTAAAGTCGCATATATTATATCGTAACGAATGCACAAGTTCAACACCCGCAACTTAGCCGAAATTACAGCGTTACACCAGACTCCGTTGGCGTATATTCGGTGCCTTGCACCTTACTCGCTCCTCCCGACAGAGGCATCACCTCCGAGCCACTATGGCGGCTTGTGGCTCGTTACTTTGAACCCTCTCTTATCGTTGGGTTCATCCCCTTCTCTTTTTAGCCGAGAAATGCGACTCCCAGGAGACGTGACGACGGCTTCTCCTCGAGACGAAGAGTGAGCAAGCAGCTTAGTTTTACCTATACTCGGGGCTTTCCCGGCGTTACTTGCGCATCTTCAACCGCGCTTACAGCTAGCTTCTTTTTGTTGTTGTTTATCTGTTATCTCGGTGTACTTTCTCTTCTTCTTTTTTTTTCTTTTCACACCATCGCGGGTCTTGCAGTCCATAACTCCTTGTACGTAGATTACAGTTTTGCTCGCGTCGGGGTTCTCGGGCCCCTCAAGGCTTCCGTGATTCCGCTCTTCGTCACCTCCGCGCATAACGGCTTTTGCGGATGTTTCTTCAGTTGTCGAGTGGAGGCTAACTCTTAGCAGACGCCTTCTCTTCCCCACCCTGCGTACCTTTCTTTCTTTCTTTCTTTCTTTCTTTCTTTCTTTCTTTCTTTCTTTCTTTCTTTCTTTCTTTCTTTATTTCACTGCACGTTATTTCAGATGTTAGTGCAATGATGCAATACTAGTCATTACAAGTAATTTTTCCCTACTTGTTATAAGTTTTTCATTTCTTATCTATTCTTCGGGTTTCTTTGTCGATCACATTTTTGTGGTGGGTTAATTTAAAAAGTGTACTTGTAATATTCCGTTTTTCTTTTGTTTCAACAGAACAGTAACCCAGTATTACCCCAAGTGTTCCAAATGTAACCAGGAGTACCTCGCTACACAGCATACCATGCAGCTATCTTGCGGTTTCGGCAAGTAGCAGTCATTAATCGTTTCTTTAAACTGAAATCCGGGTAAAGAACGTGCATCATTTTTCAACTCGGCACGAAGAACGACACAGACGAACAAGGAAAAGGTGAACGTGAATGTTCAAGTTTTTCATTGTGTGCCATGACGCTATTATTCTCACTTTAAAACACTACCTCATCCATCAGACACGCAACCGGAATTCTCGCTTTCACATATATGGTTATTCTTTTTCTTTATCTTTGAATGTAGCCCTACCTATTCGCACCTGAAGGGCAGCTTATCTAACCTAATCTCTATTTCTTCTCTCGGTATGTGTCGTCCACTTACGTCACATCGTGGGTCATCAACATTGTATGAGCCATATATCTGCTATGCTGTACGTATTAGATGGCGAACTTCTCTGGCATCTAAAAAAATGCGCTGTTAGTTTAGCACAGGACACAGTTGTGCATTATTTGTCTTAGCAAAAAAGTAATTACCCAAAAGAGCGCCAGTGTGGTTCACATTCAGCGTTAGACCTAGCTGCACGCTGTCTTGCGAATGAACGTGTGTGAGTAAACTTAGCAGGTATTTATTAAGCTTACTACTGGTAATGCGCCACGCGATTTTGCTTCGTGTGTGGCAAGTGCGTGTTAAAGATGACTAAGGTGAAATCTGGAAGTTATCTCCACACACATATATAGGCTCATGTTCTGCGCGTCGGGTTAGTCCCATTTTTTTTTTTTCAAGCTATATATAGGAGCTGCCTCCAGTGTCCTGCGTCGTACTCTCCTACAAGCATATAGCTCGTATGAACTTTGGCAGGGTAGGCGTTCATTAGATCACCTATGCATCACGTCACTTGTTATATTGTGCCACCTATCGTATCGCGTCACCCATCTAATCGCGTCGCCTGTCCTATCACGCCACCTATCATTTCGCATCACCTATTAAGACACGTCACCTCTCACATCGGGTAGTTTGGCGGTGACGTATGATCACACCCAGGTGACGTGATATATCGGGCAAACCTCTCTCTCGCAGGTCGCTCTTTTTTTTTTGTTTTTTGATGCGTGGTAGAGCGAAATACCGGGCTGCGCTTCTGACGTCTTCCCGCCGCAGTAAGGCTGCGGCGGCGACGATTCTGAGTGTTATAAGGGGCCGAGTAGCGACGCTCATTGAGAGCGAATTAATTAGACGCGGCGCAAGTGGCAGCGACGTCCAGGACGAGACCGTCTAATTAAGTTTCCGACGGCGCCAGCCGGACCGGCAGCTGCGCCGGTACGCGACTGCGCGTTGCGAGAATGACGCACGGGGGGGACCCTCTCGGCGGAAAACGTCGCGCAAACGAATTGTACTCGAATAACGCTCCGAGTGACCCTCACGCCCGTTATAGCGCGGCTGGTCAACGATGGTACGTCCGGTGGCCCGCTGGACGCTGACACCGCGACGGCTCATTGAACCACCGTTCTAAGCGCCCGATGGGGCTCAAAGGAATCCATTTGGCCTTCTGTCACTCGC
The DNA here is from genome assembly GCF_043290135.1 of Rhipicephalus microplus. Classification (NCBI taxonomy): domain Eukaryota; kingdom Metazoa; phylum Arthropoda; class Arachnida; order Ixodida; family Ixodidae; genus Rhipicephalus; species Rhipicephalus microplus. Next base: position 36,550,006 of record NC_134704.1, on the reverse strand, counting down.
CCTGTCGGACGTTTGTTGCCCTCCTCAGGCGCCGGCCAAATGTCCCGGGCCTTTCCAATTAACGCTACCCGACTTATCACCTCGAATCAGTTTTGAGGCTCCTGCATAGTACAGGCGCTGCTCTGTAGGCACAAGATGGCAGACCTGTCCTCCGTTACGTGATTCGTCTTTCTAGATGAAGATATTTGGCCAGCCTTAACTCGAAGTTGTCCTCAACCGACTCGTTACTCTCTTCCTGGCGCACCTCAGCTTTTGATGACTAAGACGGCTTATTATGGCAGTGCGCAACAACGTTGAAGGCATTCTATTTGAGAGCATAATGCCCCCGTCTCTTTGTACTAGAAGGCGGATTGCAATGATTTTGTATGAGAATTCTACTGACGGCGCAGGCGCTGGTTTGGCAATGATAGTTCATCGGGGACTTCCCATGCAGTGCTGTCCACCTAGCTTGTAGCGTGGACACTTATACGGTGCTCGGCTACCAAAGTCGTGAGTTCGATTCCGGTCGTGGCGGTCGCCTATCGATGGAGGCAAAGTGCCTGAGTGAAATCAGCAGTGCACATTAAAAAACACCAGATTGTCGCGATTTTTGGAGCTGTTGGCGTGTCTCATAATCCTTGGCGTTGTCGATATACACGCGCATCTCCACCCCCCCCCCCCCCAGTTTTGTGTGTGTGTACATGCACGCGCATTAACACGAACATATATAAAATGTAGTCGACCTCTCCCTTCCCACCCCCACCGAGAAATTTCTTACACCGCCCCTCTCAAGATCATATCGCGGCTGTTGGACTCCAAATAGTACCGTTATTACTACATTGGAATGCCGATTTTCCTTTTGTCTCCCTACTTTTTTCCCATTGTGTCTTACAACTTCATTTTATCCTTTAAAAAAATCACTCAGTGATAACTCTAAGTGTGGCATCTGGCCACAGTTTCGGTCTTCCGCTACTGCGAACATAACTTTGAAGAAACTAGCGTCGTTCGGTTGCGAAAAACGAAGATTTTTTTTTTAAACAGTCTCCGATTTTCAAGAGCGACGACGAAACCTTCATCGTTGACCCCTAGAACATCGAAGCGGAGCGGCCGTTTCCATCACGGCCATTCACAAACGTGGAGAGGGTTGGATTCTTTTTTCTCTCTCTCTTTCCCAGAACCATTACAGCATGATATTCGCGTCGCCACAACATAAACGCATACGCACGTGCGCGTGCATATTACGCTCGCTTTGACCGCAAAGCGTTTCGCGCTTGCTTCTCTCCCCAACCACCTCCCAACTTTTTATTTCCCTCCCCAAATGCTTTCCCTCTTTATTCCGGAAAACGTCCGAAGCAATGCATGGCCGTTCGCGCTGTCGTGCTCCTTCGAGCGTATTAATACTCCCCCCCTGTCTTTGTGCGTCCGAAATGGATCTGCATTCATTCCTTGCTCGCGCATTCTCATGGCTCACTCGCGTTTTTTTTTTTAACGAGCCATTTTCGCGTCTCAATAGAGCGCCGGGGCGGGCCTCCATATAGAGCGCGCATGCATGCATGTGTGCCATTGAAGGAGTGTGCCGCGGAGGCAGAGACATCGCCTTTTCTCTGGGCACTCGGACATTTGTTTTTCTTGTCGGTTGTGTAAGTTCCTTTTCAAGCCGTTCTTCCTGCCTTCCTTTTTTTTCTTTTTAGTTTCTCTCCTTTTCTAGTTGTTCTACTCCTTTTCTCGTCTGATGTTCCTTCCCGAATCTCCGCGTCGCTCTGGCGCAGAACGCGTCGTTGGTTTCATTGTCTGCCGAATGTTAGTGAGACGACGGGCCGTTGTACAGTTTTAATGTGAGACCGCCGCACCTAAGGAATTCGGAGGGGTGTCACAGTTACAAGAAAAAATAAAAAAGGGAGGGTATGGGGAAGGGGTGACCAGAGAGAGTTGCGTGCAATTCGATTAGGTGTAGACTGCTTCATTAAGGGAGCGAAAAAAAGTAAATTGTGTGCGTGTCTTATTGGAGACGACACCAAGGTACGCGAGGTCAATTGGAGGAATAGCAAGGGCGTCACAAGAATTTCAGATTGGGCTAATAAGAAATAGGAAATAATTGTTGTACATAATTAGCATGTGCGTAGCCAGAAAATGTTCTCGGGGTGCAGGGGTGGGGGGTTCAACCATACCTAATGTATGCTCGTGCGTACGTTTCCATATGTGCGCGCATATTTACCCCACAAATGAAATTGGCAAGTATTGGGGGGGGGGCGTGTCGAACCCCAAGCCCGGGTACATATGCGTTTCACGTAGACATGACGTAATAATAGGATACTAAAGAAAACGTGTCACGCATCTTGCGAAGTGATGTTTTATTACACCGTGCTTAGCCAGTTAAATGTTCTGCTTAACTCAGTTAAGTTAGCATGTTTCTGTGCTCTCTGCTGCCACGTTATAACTGCAAACTTCTTGATCTCATCTGCCCATCTAATTTTCTGTCTTCCCTTCGCGCGTTTGCCTTCTCTGAGAATACACTAAGTTAACCTTAAAGACCAGTGGTTATCCTGCCTACGTGCTACGTGCCCGGCCCATGTACATTATTTTTTCTTGATTTCAACTATGATATCTTTAACCACAGATTCTTCCCTGACACACACTGCTTGCTCTATTCGTTTCACTTAGGGTTACACCTATCATTTTACTTTCCATAGTTTGCTGCGTCATCCTCAATTTAAGCTGGACCCTCTTGGTAGACCTACAGGTTTCTGTTCCGAAGGTAAGAACCGGTAAAGTGCGTCATCACGCGATGGTGTAATTACAGGATAATGATTTGTTGTATGCGTCATGTCGACGTCGACGGCTTTGATTTTCCTGTTTGAAGGGGAAGCTAAGGCTTTTATCTCAGTAAGACACGCCACACTGCTCGATACAGCTTAACGTCCACTCCACATGTGGACGTACCTTATACATCCCAAAAAGTGGTTCGGGCGATATGCACGCGCACACGCTGTTACTACTTCTCGGAATATTGTACACCGATCCATTACTCGAGTTATGAGTTGGTGCGTACAGTTAGAGTTACTGGAGGCATATGGCATGGTACCTTAACGACGCACTATTCGCCAGCGTTAGTTCCCAAACTTTCCAACTTTCACACAACCCTAACGTCCCTCCTCTTACATTAGCCGTGGTACGTCTCCATGGGTCCTTGTATGAATGAAAATGAAAGTAATACGAATATGTAATGAGGGTAGGAGCGGGTGTATTCGCATTAATATTGCATGCGCACGTCTTTTCTAGCTTTATTTGGATCGCTTACTATTTGGATAACTATCCTGCTTGTACACGTGAGCTGCGATGAGGAAATGCGGAAAATCTGGGAAACTGAACAAATTTTGCTAATCAGTGCAGACAGGTAACGAGGCTTACCGACGCTACGGGGAGAGCAATTGTACAGCCCAGTACAGCCCGAAAGTTATGATGGGCGCTTTGCGAAAACAAGCACACGCACACATACACACACATACACACACATACACACACACACACACACACACACACACACACACACACACAAACACACATTCGAAAAAAATACTGGGTATCGCGGTATTGTTCGAGGACAAGCCGCATACAGCGCTTCTGTTGTCGTCTTATTACGCTCGGCGACAACATCGTAGCGCGAATGTTGCAAAATACAAATAAACTCGTATTAGTGAAATTCAAGATAAAGAAAAGAGGGGTTAGAGAGGTGATGAAGCGCTTTGTTTCGGGATGAGCATGTTTATCGTCACCTCAACCAGATACTTCAACACGACAGAAAACGAAAAAAAAATAAAAAAAAATATTCTATAAGGTAAAAGGCGACTTACTTGCCACCGATAAAAACGCTATAAATAACGCAGTGATCCTGTTAGTATATAGCTCTTGCTAGTATAAGCGACTCCCCCGCGGTGGTGTAGCGGTTACGGCACTCGGCTGCTGACCAGTAGGTTGCAGGTTCGATCCCGATTGTCGCACTCCGATGCAGGCGAAGCGCTGGAGGCCTGATATATTCGTACACGCTGAAGAGCGCCAGATTGTCTGAATTTCCGGAGCTTTCCGCTACGGTGGGCCTCATAATGGTGTCGTAGTTTCAGGATATTAAGCGGTAGTTATATTGTTATTATTTGTAAATCGAAACAAGAATGAAAATATTTGCAACGAGGAAAGTGTGCAGAACGTTCAGCATGCCACTATGCTCACGTAGAGTTATGTGGAGGAGGAAGAAGACGGAGCTTGTACGAGAGTGCACGTGGGAGTCCTGTACTTATGCTTTCACCAGTTTGGTACAAGGACGGACGTAAGCTGCCGCCTCATGCTTACTGTTTGTCTAGGCGAACCTACCTTTAGGCTTTAACAGAGAGGTTAAACATACTGGATGGCTTATGTTTGTCTGGGTGAACCTGTCTTTGGGCTGTGACAAAGAGGTTAAAAAAAGAAGTTTGACAAAGATAACCTTGGATTCTGACAAAGAGAGGTCCGCCTGTTGAAACGCCATTCAGGAGGCCCTTCTAAATTTGCAAATCACACGCGACAGCAGCAGCGTTTCTCTGCCTGACTTGCTGTTTTGGTATAGTCATGTTGTTAGGTAAGTTAGTTTGTCGCTATATGACATTTTGGATGGAAGTTTCTCTTCACATTTTTATCTGTTATTAATATCACAGGCACGTTGCCGCAACAGCATTAAAGAAAAAGCCAGTTTAAAATCTCTTATTCGTTCGTGTACAACGCAGAAGAGTGCAATCGACGTATAACAGGGGAAGAGTACAAGCACCAACTTTGGATTAAATGTTTTTTTTTTTTTGGATAGTCAGAATAATGTGCAGAAGTTCATGAAGGGAACGTGCGACTGCCAAACGCGAGACATGAGATTAAAAAAAAGACAATGGAACGAAACAAGAGAGAAATTGTTATTTAAGTCTGTGAAAAAAACATTTCGTCAGGGCCATCAAAGTAGCTGCACAAGAACCATAGTCTACGGCATCTAAAATGTGTGTTCAACATTTCAACAGATTTATTTGTTCGAGTTAATTATACTTGGAATGCAAATTTTAGAAGATTAATGAGTCATGGTTATATGTGCATGTGATTTGTGAAGCAGTTGTTTGCTGTGCCTATTTATATGCGGGATTTGCGTGCGTTTTTTTTTTCGCATAGTGAAAACGTTCCATCTGTTGGGTTGCTTGTGAGCCCCAACTTGTCGAATGTTTCGAACAACATCCGGGGGTCTTCTTTATTTTTTGATCTTTTGAAATGTTTAGTGCTTTTAGTTTCGTCCGCCATAACAACAGGAGTAAGCGATACCAATAATCACAGTAACTTCCTATAAACCATACCGATTGATAAAAAGAATGTCGAGAATCACTCCCTCCTGCTCCTCCCACCGTGGCCCCTAACCCAATAAACGAGAGTACCACGTTTATTCGGCTCTTCCGCAACCAGGATGGGCCCGCTATGCCATTTGTAAACGTGCTCGGACCTTCGCTTGTCAGTGTCTTCGTGTTGTGTCTTTAAGCGCATAATTTGCGCATACTCAGGATGAACCTATTCTCCCATCTAGAAGTCCACCTCGCCCCGCCGCGGTAGTCTAGTGGCTAAGGTACCCGGCTGCTGACCCGCAGTTTGCGGGATCGAATCCCGGCTACGGCGGCTGCATTTTCGATAGAAGCGAAAATGCTGAGGATATTTAACGTGCACCCAAATCTGAGCACACGGGCCTACAACATTTCCGCCTCCATCGGAAATGCAGCCACCGCAGCCGGGATTCGATCCCGCGACCTGCGGGTCAGCAGCCGAGTACCTTAGCCAATAGACCACCGTGGCGGGGCTTTGGGGCGTTAAACTCCACATGTCATCATCATAGAAGTCCACCTCGATGGATCAGTGGCTAGGGTGCTCGGCTGTTGACCGGATGGTCGCGTGTTCGATCCTAGCTGCGGTGGTCGCATATCGATGGAGGCGAAAATGTGGAGGCTCTGGTACTATGCGATGTCAGTGCACGTAAGAGAACACTAGGTGGTCAACATTTCCGGAGACTTCCGCTACGGCGTCTCTCATGATCGTATCCTGGTTTTGGGGCGGCGTAAGACCCCACATAGTATGCTCTCTCCGCTACAAGTTTCACGAAAGCGAAGTAGTTTCACTCTGTGACGCTTAGTCGCAGCTTTCACCGTGGTCGCAGCACTGCTCCTCTATCGCGACGAGATGAAGTACTCCTCGCGTCTTTTTCATTTCTCCCCTGTACGAAGCAGTTGCAAAGCACGCAGGCGGGGAGACAGAGAAGGAGTAGAGGTGAGAGTGAGAGTTGGTGCGCACGTCTGGTCATCCATGCTGGGCGAGCGAGTCTAGGGAAAGATTGCCCGAGAAAGAAAGGGAAATGCGGACGTGGGTCGCCGGACGATGCATTTGCATCCGCGGCGGGGGAAAGGGGGGCTTCCTTAATAACTCTGGATTTGCCCGAGACAGATGCGGCGCATCCTACGGCAGCGGCACCGAGGTTCGCGTGCACCTGTGCGCGTGCGCGCCAGCGCATTACCTTGACGAGGCCGTCTTCCGCATCGGCGCGTCTTCTGCCGAGAAGCAACGCTGCTGGAGAGATGCAGCCGGAGGAGTGGGCGGATATGAAAGCGCGGGGAGTCGTCTTTTAGTCGTAACTTCCCGGGTGGTCGTACTTCGTGGGGACGAATGAGGACTCGGTTCTCGAAAGTGTTCGCTTTCTCCTAACCTGACTGGCCTTCTTAATATGAACATGCAGCGGCCGCAACGTTCATGTCGCGAGCAGAGGCTCGAGACACCAGCGGCAGCAGTGAGCCGTTATTCGGCCGGTATGTCCACCCGTCCGCGGAACATTTTTTCTTACATGAAAAAGGAAACAGAACAAGATAGGCGAAGCGGAAATGGACAAAACGTGGCATATGTACGAAGTGTGGCAGCTTGGGCTAGTTGGTATGATATGACATCGCTCGTCTCCTTTGTGTCCTTCTTGTCCCTGCGTCGTCGTTCTGTTCTCGCGCTGTAACTATCAATATGTAAGAAGTTGCGTCCGCACCTGATATATATTTGTATTCACTTTCTTGTTACTAGCGCGCGACGTGCGCGAAAACTTCAGTGCAAAGAACAGTTATATTAAATCAATCAATCAATCAATCAATCAACAATCAATCAATCAACAAACAAATAAATCAATCAATGAAGGTTTTCAATGCATCGGTAATCAAAACACGCAGGTTGCAGCGCCATACCGACCGAGGTCGCTTTACTCCCCGTACAAAACACAAACATAGTATGTGGGATGGCAACTGGAAAGGGCTAGCTTATAACGACAAGCTCGGAACGACACCCCTGGTGTGCTTCAGGAGTGCCAAGGAGCACTTAACGTAGAAAATTTGCCATATCAGCGAGGGAAAGAAAAGAGGGCGCACTCATCTCTGCTGGATGTCGCCATTTTCGAAGAGAAAGAAAGACAGAGAGTAAAAGAAAAAAAAGTAATCGCTGCTGCCTCACGCGGCGTCTTTTGGTGGTCCATGCAGCGGAGCACTTGCTCGGCCTCTCGATGTGTCCCGTTCTCCAGCGGACGCCTCATTAATTTTCCGCGAACGGGGCAGCACGGCTGGCGGCCATTGTACGTCGCGACGGCGGCTGGGACGTCTTCGAAGGCAGACCCGTAATGAGTGCTACTTGAGTGACCGGGCAATTTCTCTCACCCCCTCCGACGCCTTGAGCACTCCTCGCCCTCTCTCCTCACTTGACCTGCGCTGGAGAGAGAGAGGCGCCTTGGTCCGACTCCCATGGATCTCGGGGCGGGCCTCCTGGGTCACAAGTCGCCGAGGCGCCTCATTTATTTCTGACACAGTTGAAGCGAGGCCCAGGCAAATGGGGACATGTTTCACTGCAGCCGGTTGCAGTTCGAGATTAAATACAACCTCCAACCACAGAAATGTGGTGATTGTTAAAGAAAATCATGCTAGGCTGAGTTGAGTTTATTTACTACTTACAGTTCTACAGTGAGTGGTTAGGACAGAGGAGAAAAATAACTGCGTGAAACAGCTTGACTGAAAATACCCCGCGTTCGCCGTGGCGACACGACGGCAAAAACAGAGTAAGTTAGAAAGCACTTCAAAATAAGAATATACATTAAAAAAATCTACAAAACCGAAATATCAACACAAACATATTTAGCGAAGCATATTCAAAATCAAAGTATTATAAAGAGTAGGTAAGTTTTCACAAGCAATTCTGAAATTAATAATAGTATTTGGCAAACAATAACACGATGCGTCAAAACCACAGTAAGTGCGTGGCCTCGAAACGTACATATGTTGAGAATGTCGGTTTAGTCGCTCCGTTGTCGCTTATAAATAATTTTTTTCGCTTCTGATGTAAGTATACAATGCATATGATTATTAAATGTTTGTCATCCTGACTTACGTTTAATTTAGCGTTGATCTAGGGATCTTTGCTGAAAGTTGCCGGCAAGTTCAGGTTTGTGAGTGCAGGCGGCCGTTGCTGCGCTAAGTGGCGTTGCCGTAGTTGGATGGCGTCCGCGTAACCGACAAAGATAACGAGGACGAAAGAGAGCGGAGTCTGTTGATATCACGAGCAACTAGGTTTTAACCGCGTAACCGATAGAGAGGATGAGGACGAGAGTTGATTCTGTCGAGATCACGAGAAAATGACACCTAACCTAGTAACCCATAGAGAGAACGAGAATGAAAGAGCGGAGTCTGTCGATATCACGAGCAACTAGCTTTTAACCGCGTAACCGATAGAGAGGATGAGGACGAGAGTTGATTCTGTCGAGATCACGAGAAAATGACACCTCACCTAGTAACCCATAGAGAGAACGAGAATGAAAGAGCGGAGTCTGTTGATATCACGAGCAACTAGCTTTTAACCGCGTAACCGATAGAGAGAACGAGGACGAAAGAGAGCGGAGTCTGTCTATATCGCGAGCAACTGGCATCTAGCCTCGCTTCCTTCCTCTGTCACGCGTGCTGGCCCTTCAGTCGGAGCTCGTGCTCATGCAGGGCTTGGACGTTCACAACGGCTCGCTTCGCCTTTCGTAACGGGGTGGTCGGCGTTTCGTTTGGTTTGCTATACGCCTGCAATGTACATAGTGTGCAACCGTAGCACTCGGGTCCTGGCTGTTTCTGTGGCGATGTGTTACGAATGTTACATTGCTACTACCACAGATAGCCAAAACTTTATAAACACAGTCGGCGTTGTGCCAACATGAAGCTACGTTCAGAATTCGCATTAAGCAGTGTCGTAATTGTCGGTGAACGTTTTTTTTTTCGAATACAAATGAGTGGCTTGAACATGTGTGTGTATGAGAAGATCACCTGCCTTAAATACGTGACAGGTGTTTCTCGTCACGGAAGTGACAAAATTCAAGTGTCTATGCAACCTACCTCTGGGTGGGACAAAAGATTGCTGGAGATCGATCTCAGATTTATCCTTAGGTTGTAACCTATTAACATAGAAACCGTAAGAAAAGGGGAGAGAGATAAGAGGGACAAGATAGGTAAGGGTGATAACCAGAGGCGATAGTCAGTGGACTACCTTGTGCTCGGGAAGGGAAAAATGATTATGAAGGTATCGGAGAAAGCGTAAAAAGTGAGCAGCAAAGACACCACGGGGTGAGTGACACCACCACTATCATTATCATTGTCATACTGACCACCCCTGCGGCTAGAAAACGGCCTCTGCCATCTTTTTTCAATCAAACCGTCCGGTGCTTGTTGAGGTCACGTTATACCCACAAACTTCATAACATCTTCTAACTACCTAATTTTCGGCATTTGGCTCTCCTCGGGTGCTTGCCTTCCATTGGAATGGGCTCTTGTTATGCAGCAGAGATGATCTTGCTGTCTTTTATCCATGTCCTGCACATGCCCGTTTCTTCTTGATTTCGACTAAGATGTCCTTACGTTGGTTTCTATATTATATAGAAAATAGTGCACAGAACTTATACAGAAAACATGGTCTCTGAAGAGCGGCCACTGGTCGTTGATATTGGTCTTTGTTAAAATAAATAGCAACGTTTTTGTAGCGTCTGTTACTGTAGTCCAACACCCGATGATTTGGTTTTTCAGACTTAGAGAGAGAGAGAGAGAGAGAGAGAGAGAGAGAGAGATAGATAGAGAGAGAGAGAGAGAGAGAGAGAGAGAGAGAGAGAGAGAGAGAGAGAGAGAGAGATAAAAGTCGTGAAATATAGGGTTCAGTCGAAGAAGACTGCATTTTCGTTACCATGTCATGCGAATTCTAGACAATTTTTTTTTCTCTGTTTCTCTGCAGCCTGAAGACCACAATAGATTCCTCTACACGTTTTCCCGCTGTGCCTGTATTGCATACGGCTAGCATATATGTAAAATATGCGCTCTCGGATCTAGGCAGAATCCGTCGATTCGCTTGTACTGCTTCAAAAAGAAGAGACCGCGGTGGCGTCTCCAGAATAGTCATCGTTAGGCATTTCGTTATTCCCGTTTTTTTTCTTTTTTTTCTTTTGCGAAGTTTGTCAATCTTCTCTGTGTGTAATATACACGCTATACGCGCTGTACAGGTCGCCCTCGGACATACGCAGAAGCGACAAAACGGACATTGCGTCCAGGAACTTTTTTTCTTCTTCGCCCGGCTTCTTTCTCGCGCTATCTTCACGCGCTTCTGACGGTGGTGCTCCGTGCAGGCGTTCCACGTCCGCCTCGTATCGAAATTCGCACGTGCGCCGCCTCTCTTTTTCCCGGTGTCGGAATACATATAGCGCGTGCGCATTGCCGCTGCCTGCGGCGGCCTCTGTGTATACTGCGTACTCGGGGTCACCGGTCACGTCTACACGGCCAGCGCCGCGTAAACACAGCTCGCGGTCCGAGATGAACGTGACGCCGTTGCCAACGCGCTGCTCGTCAGCCTCGACTAGGCATGCTTCGACGAGAACACTACTGCGCGGCCCTGATACCGGACCACCGGCGGTGCCTGCGAGCCGAGAGCTTGGTCTCCGGAACCGCCTGCCCCGTTCCATCCTTCTCTTGCTTTGCGCACAAGTGTGCACGCCGAGGCGGGGACGCGGAAAAAGTGTTGCTTCGCGGTCTGCGCATTACCGGGGGTCTCCATTCGCTTCACTTGTGGCAGCCCGGCGAACCCTGTCGTGAGGGGACACGCTTATGTGGAACGGACGGGAAGACGGGAGGAGAGGTCTTTTCGTATACGAGAACCCTCTTCTTCCTTTACTCCTTACTTCCTTTTCATTTTGTGCATTTTTGTTTTTGTTTTTTTTTTTGCGGGCCGAAAACGCAGAACAGCGTAGCGATCTAGCTTTCTGTAAGATGTTCGTTCGGGATTCGGGATGTAATGTTGCTTCGTTCCGGACCACAAGGTTTCTTGAATCGCGTTTAGCATTCGGAGCCTGGCGCGTCGTGGCGATGCGCGGCATGTATGGATCCGGAAGAAAAAAAAAAGAAAATTGGGGCGTACGGGCATATCGGGTGCTTTGAAATATCTGCGCGGGCTCCCTGAAAGCCTCAGCAGTGGTTAGAAGAAGAAGACGGGCCGACAGAATAAGGAGAGCGTAGCAGCGCCATGCAGAAAAGGGTGGTGATTGAGAAAAAAGCAGAAGAATGTTGTTGAAGTAGCCATATTTGCCCTGAGATGGAAAACGGTCTGTAAATGCGAGCAGTAGCAGTTGGGTAAAAGTTAGATGTGGTATTTGGCGAGGTGTCTGCGCCAGGACTACCTTTCGCGTCTCGGATCGATAATGCGCATCATCAGTGAGAGTGTGTGATTATCTGAGCTACGAAATCGGAATTGAGTAATACATAACCGAAAAATTCAATTCAATGACAAATGAGGCAACTTGGTTATGGTAGTGGGGCTAAATATAACGCTAACGTTGTAAGCTTTTCCTTAAAGCTTTCACCCATACACTCATAACAAAGTGAGCCCATGTTTATCTTAAATGAGATTGCGTCATTTTCACACGTCATGGCTCCAGCAAATAGGGCCAGAGAACAGTCCGGGACACAGTAGAAGTGCTATACTAAAAAAACAAAAAAACGGCACATTGAGTTCAGACTTTATAGTCAAGATGTTCAAAATACCCTCAACGAGCTCCCTATTCCAAGAAGAGATGATCCTCGGAATACTAGAAACAGCACTGAGCAGTAGGTTATGCAAGTATGATGTAGCGCTGAAACATATTTGACTTTTCCATCCCTGCTACTGAGGTGTCCAGTGAGCGCATGTTTTTCAGCTTCAGGAGAAACCGCAACATCACGGCAAGAGAACTTGCAGCCAGGTCACGCGAAGCAGCTTGCACTTCTGCGTGACAATTCGTAGTGTTTGGGCTGCAGTCACCGCGTTATGGGCTCGAGGACATGATCAAATTTCATTTCTTTTACTCCATTTTAAAACTTCAATAAGACATTTCCTCTTTCATATTAGATTGTATATTCGATATCTCTGACAAGTGATTTGACACTATTCGATGCGTATTTGATTCGAGGTAAATTTTCACTATTCCCTCACCCTTAATCAGTAGTCGCTATTGCCACTGCAGGACGAAGATCCAGTGCCGCAGGTCTTCAATTTTATTAATGTCGTCTTGCTATCCTATCGCTGGAAATTTTAGCAACTCATGTAAAGCTTCCTTTTTTTTTCGTTTGTATAGGCAGTTCTAAAGAAAAAAATAAATTCAAGGTTTTGAAGTTGCACTAATGCAATACAATGAATCAGTTTATATTGACAAATTATACTTTCAATACCATACTGTCGTTAATTTTACCATCATATGTTTATTAACAGAGCAGGAAATTAAGGCCGAAAAATAATTTTTATATTTCGCGCCGTTATCTCTGTACGTGACGTAACACATTTCAAATAACAAATTAGACATTGGCTGAACATTGTCACAAGTTTGAAAGACATAATTACCCATTGGCCCAACGAAATCTTCTCACGCTCGATATGCAAGGTCTTTGGCCCACTTAGAGGATGACGTATTTCTTTTTTCTTTTTACTGATTAAAATCTACCCAGACACTGTTAGACGACTTCACGATCTATGACGTCATAGATATTTTGGTTGGAACTTCAAAGATGGCGTTGCCATCCGAATTTTATTTTTGCTTGTTTTTTTTTTCACTTACCAAGCGTTTTCACGCTGTAAGAGCCGTGGCTTTGGTATTTGGAAAGAGTCATTTACAAATAAAGGAAAACAATTTTTCTGTTTAATGTCCTCTTAAAGCGTTCAGGCTTTACATAGCGATGCTGTTTAGGAACTCTGTCTCTCATCATCTTTTCTTTCGCTTGAGTGAGCCGATTTCATAACGTGGTCATGTTTGCTTTACACATAGGTCCTGCGTCGTACACTCACTTACGGTCATCAATGGCGAAAACATATAAATTGCAAAAAAAAAGAAAAATACAACTAACAATAGCAGATAGTCAAATAGTGGCAAGAAGCGCTCTTAACGTCAGAGTAGATTCACTAATTGCCATCTCCGAACTATTCAACGCTTCCTTAAAAGTGAAGGTGCATCTCATCGCCATTCTTCACCATTTTTTGTTTTACCTTCGATCCGGCATGGTGGTCTAGTGTCTATGGTGCTTCACTGCCGACCGAATCGGTCTCGGGATCGAATCCAGGCTGAGGCGGCCGCATTTTCGAGGGAGACGAAAATGCTCTAAAGCCCGTGTACTTAGATCTAGGTGCAACACATTAAAGAACCCCAGGTGGCCGACACTTCCGGAGCCCTCCAGTATACGCCGTCTTTCATAATGATATCGCATTTTCGGGACGTTTAACCCCAACAATTATTACGAATCATCCTAGGTCGCCTCTCTCCTCACGTTGATCGGCGCATGCTTGGATACTTGCAGATATATGTCAACCCATGGCTGTCTATCACAGGAGCTTATCCAGCCCGGTCTCCTCTAAGAAGTCTGTCAGGAAGATGTTCGCCTTTTTCTGGAAATGAGCCTCAGGCCATGGTCCGAGTAATTTCTTTAATGTGAGGGTTTGACATATATGAAATGATGTGTTGGTGCATATACTTGGAGTAGAAAAGAAAGGTGTGCGTGTGAACATTTTATGACAGTGTGAACTGCTGCAAGCAAACTGTACATTGGCATAATATTTCAACTCGTTTCAGTTAAATATTATTTTTTTTTGCTGATTGTTTATTTTTGGGCATTGTTCGGTATTATTTTTTTTTTTTGCTTCAGAACTCATTGATACGAAGTAGCCGCGGCAATATGGACCTAAACCTCTCCACAGCAAAACAGTTATAACAGACAAGAACAGAAGTTAAGCACAATCAGTAAAACAGTTTGTAAGGATAGCGCGATATTTCTCGTGCTCTGACTCATCTGTAAGCGTGCTCTTGCGTGACTATATACATTGCACGGAACGCAAACAAACATACGTAGTACTAATAACATTGCTGCCAGACCTTTTATTTGCTGCTCTTTAGTTTCGATTCCCGCAGTTTCCAACGTGTACATTGCACCTTCTTACGTTTCATTCCTAATTATTCGCATCTCTTCTTTCATGCTCTCTAGCCATCGCGTTTAATCACTCCCAAGTAACCAGCTTCGCCTTTGGCACTGCCCAGCATCACTATCATTTACCTTAAGGCACCTCGTCCATGTTTATGCAACTTTTATTCCGCAGTGCGTTTCCATATGCGCACTTCCACCTTCGCGTTTGATTTACTGCCTCGTAGTTTGTTCGAACTTGAGCGGCAACCTGCACATTCGCCTGTTTCTACGTTTGACACAAGCATTGCATTCCGAGTGTTCACACATAAATGTGGCGCAATGGGACACGGACTGGGAAATGAATGGCGTGCGTTTGCGACGAGGCTGCAAGTACAAGCTAGGAATGGGCTTATGAAGTATAGTGGCGCGAATTTCGCAGCCACCACCAACCACCACGTGACAAACGTGCCGGCGAGAGGAGACTCGCAGAGCCACGAAGTTTGTGAGCCCGGGAGACTAGCTTCAGCCAAGCGCGTCCCGGGGGAATTCAAAACGAACTTGCCAAAGCGCGAGAAACACCTCTACAGCGTGCGGGGCATTCGCAGACAGCTGGGTGTGGAAAAACAAAGTGTGGTTGCATTCGCGAAAATCACTAGGCAATGAAGAACGCTGGTACTCGGCTGGTGCGTGGGGTAAACGAAGGAAGTCGTGAAAACACCCAGGGCGTAGTAATCCCTTGCGCGTCGTCGACTGCCGGCGTTGGAAAAAAAAAAAACGTGTGCGTTAAGCAAAGAGCAGGCGGGAAGGCTGGAGCCGGCATTAGCACGTTCAAGGTACGCGCGCGGCCGCTGGGAAAACGCGTCTGCGGAGCAACCTTCTTAATGTTAACGGAGGTGCATCGGTACGGGCGGGCGTTGAGGTGATAAGTGCGCTGCTCGGTCGGTTGCCAGGCAACCGGTGAAAATCCAAGCTCTCTGAAAGGTGCGCGTTTTCGCAACTGCTCAATAACGACGTTGTATATGCTTGTGTTGTTTGACGCTTGTAAGGTTGAGTTCGTTTTATGGGATACTTTTGTTTTACCGCTCCCACTGACTAGTAAGTGACGTCGCCAGCGATGGCTAAGGAACCTGGAGTTAATTAAACGGGCAGGGAGGCAACGAGCGACGGAAGAGGTACAGCTTCCCAAAGCTTCGCGTCACTGACTACGCTGTAGCGTTAATGAGTGCCGTTGCATGGAAATACTTAGTATGATGAATGAATTAATTTGTTCGTGAACGCGCGAGTCTTCAATCTAGATAAGTTGGAGTGTATATTGTGGTAACCTTTCCCCTCAGGAGTATCTTGGAGAAAAATATTTTTGTTGTGCTTTGTTGCTCTTCGAAAGAGTTATCGCGATGGTTCGGGATTTGAATAGATATTGTCACGGTTACTAGCCGTGGGCACAACAGAGGAGGAAAAAGCCAGCATCACGAGTGGCAGTCTCTGGCGCTTTTCGAGGATGACGACGTTGCGGAATTCATCAAAGAGGCTACGTCTATCGAGCGTGCACTGCAGCAACGCTGTCGCTATTACGACCGACCAAACGGTGCATCAATCAGCGTCTCTGCTCTGGTGGCCGACAGTGACGGTTCTCTGCGAGAGCTTATTCGCGAGGTTGTTCGTGAGGAGATCCGCAGCTTCCTTGTGACTCCGCAAGAACGTGCGATGGCTTCAGATGAAGTTGTGCGGCAGGAAATTGGGCAAGCATTTTCGCAGCCCGAATCACTACCGGGCCAGCGATCTATTAACTATGCGGCAGCCACCCGTCATCCGTCGTCAGTGCCGCACAACTCGTCTGCACTGGCTCATTCTTACAACGCGCCGGCGGCACCAGTCTACAACCCGCCGCCACCGCCTCCGCTACCAACGACGACGACTCCGCGATATAACGCACATACTAAAACTCCGTTCTACCCGCCGTTCTACCCTCCACCGACACCAGCAACTTGGTCGCCGAGGGGGCCTACCAGTCGACCGTTGGTTCGGAAGACGGATCTGTGGCGCATCGTCGACCGCCGTCCAGTGCGCCTCAATTGCGGAGAAGCTGGACATGTTTACCGCATCTGCCCATATCGTGAACAAAGATACCCGACTTATGCGCCGACTTTTTCACGACCTCATTTCGACACCCGACGTGACAGCGCGCACCATCAAGTATAACCATTGTTGTGGTCTGGGTCCTGTGGGTCTCGTCGTTGGTAGCTGGCTCCCATCGGACTCGTCCCTTATAGCGAGAAGCAATGCTTATATGGGAAAACAGAGAACAGACGTTTATTTACATTAGAGAGAGGTCAATAAGAAAGTTTAGATATATAGTGGCGTTCTTCGTACATGGCGAGCTCTCCACTCGAAAAAAGCACCGAATGAGCCGTGGGGGCTCATTATAAAGGGTCTGTCCTCCCCAGATCCCTAGATCGGGGACCGCGTACAGATGGCACCGTCCAATCACGGACCACACATTACCCGCGAGGGTGACGAGCACGCACGGTCCACGCGAACGTTCAAAACTGAAGCGTGGTCACCGCACGGCCATGTGGCACGAACGCGGCTCCCCCCCCGTCAAGGTGTGTCGCTGGGCGAGGGGTCTGGAGTTGATGACTGCATCCATCGAAAGGGCCGCCGTAAACAAGCTTCAAAGGGTGCCGAACAACTCGTTCAATTAGCGGGACGATTCCCGGCCGCCGCCGCCGCCGTCATCTTCCAAAGAAGAAGCTGCACCGGTGGTCTCCCGAACTGCTCACGGCGCCGCGGCGGCAGGACGCCGCACCCTCCGGCCAGGTGGGAACAATACATGGCGGACACCGGCCGCCCACCCGTTTGGCGACTCAAAAGGAACATCAAAAGGAACGCCGATCCATTGTCAGACCTGGCGCCGGTCCTAACAGCCTCTCCGCCGGGGAAAGAAGATCCCGAGGTGCAGTGGCCAGCAGGTACTGTGCAGCGGGATCTGTATTGCAGCTTGTCGGCTCTTCCTCTATTATTTTTGTCCCGAACACTGGATCCGATGATCATTGACCAAGAGGGCGTTGCTCGCAGGGATGAGGTGACCCCTCTCCACCATATTTTCCGCCCACCACCAATGAGGAACTGCGGAAACTGCGCCGAAAGCACACCCACACACGAGCAAGCACACGGCAATTCCCTACTCAGAATCACCAGACTTAGATTCACCTGTGGAAGTCATTTCCTTCTACCTCAACTTTATTCCTGTGGCCCCCGCCGAGTCGCAACACCACATCAGCCACTTTTGAAGACATTAAACAAAACACTTGACACATGTTTGGATAAATACAGAAAACTAGTGGGCCTCAAATCGAGGATAGAAAGCAGAAAATCGTTTTGAAGCCCTCGGGGTACTAGGGACAACGACTCAGACCATCTGCGTTGCTGTTGAGTTTACCCTTCTTGTAATGGATATCAAAGGTGTATTGTTGAAGAGCTAAGCTCCAGCGCAAAAGACGGCCGTTTTTCGATGACATGGACTGTAGCCATGTGAGGGGACAGTGGTCAGTCTCTATTGTGAACCTAGAACCGGCGATGTAGCAAGCTAGCTTCTGCACAGCCCAAACAACGCAGGCACATTCCTTTTCTGAGGCACTGTATGCTTCCTCACGAACAGAAAGCTTTCTACTGGCATACAGTACAGGGTGTTCCTGGTCGTTCTCTCCCCTCTGACAAAGCACGACACCCATACCCCGGTCGCTGGCGTCACACTGAAGAATGAACGGCTTAGAGTAGTCAGGCGCGCTCAACACTGGCTGACTTTTTAGTGCCTTCTTTAGCGTAGAAAATGCATGTTCCTTGGCCCCATCCCATTTTACGGTCTGGGGTTCAGTCTTTCTAAGAGCGTCTGTCAAGGAACTTGCAATGTCAGAGTAACGCGGGATATACCTTTGATAATAACCGGCCCATCCAAGAAACGACCGAATGTCTTTCTTGGTTCGTGGTTGGGGAAAGTTGTCTATTGCGGCCAGCTTTACTTCTGACGGCCGGCGGTAGCCTTGGCCTATTACATGCCCTAGATAAGCTACCTCAGCGCGCCCCAATTGGCATTTCGCAACCTTCACTGTTAAGCCGGCCTCACGCAGACGACATAGCACAGCTCGCAAGTGTTTCATGTGGTCTATCCAGGAAGAAGAAAAAATAGCAATATCATCTAGGTACGGGAGGGCAAAGTCCTCCATACCCTGTAACACTTTGTCCATTAGGCCAGAAAAGCAATAAGGGGCATTCTTTAATCCAAAACTAAGGACCTTCGGCCGAAATGTTCCCATCGGGGAAATAAACGCCGCAAGCCTACTAGCCCTTTCAGTTAGAGGCACCTGCCAGTATCCCCTGACTAAATCCAAAGTCGAGATGAAATTGGCACTGCTGACTTGCTCAAGCCTTTCCTCAATATGCGGAATTGGATAAGTTTGGTCCTTTGTAATCGAGTTGAGCCTCCGATAGTCAATACACGGTCGCGGCTCTTTCCCTGGGACCTCAACCAAGATCAGAGGCGAGGTGTAATCACTCTCTCCTGGCTCGATCACTCCTAGCTCGAGCATTCGGTTTATCTCCGCGGCCATTATTTCCCGTTGCCTCGGGGAAACGCGGTAAGCTTTAGAACGAATTGGTTCCGAAGATGTCAGCTCAATATCATGAACTAGGGCTTTGGTTCTGCCAGGTGTGTCTGAAAATGTTTCTTTAAAGTCAAACAATAGTTCCTTCAGTTCCGCTTTCTGATCTGGCTCCAACTCCGCCTGCTCTACCAGGTTACTAATAGTCTCGCCAATGTCTTTGTTTTCTGTTGTTAACTCCGGGAAATCAATAGGCATTTCTTCCGGTTGATTGAGCGACATGTTTACAACGGCATGCCTCTGCTGGTACGGTTTGAGCAGATTAGTGTGGTACACCTGTTGCGTTTTACGCCTTCCCAGTCCAGTAACCAAGTAATTTGTGTCTGACAATTTCTGAACTACCTCAACAGGTCCCTCCCACTGGACCTGAAGTTTATTCTTCAGTGAGGGTTTCAGTATCATCACTTTTTCCCCTACTCGAAAGCTTCGCGTCCGGGCTGTCTTGTCATAATAGCGCTTAGCGTTGTTTTGAGCTCTGCGCATTTCCTGCTCCGCTAGTTCTTGAGCTGCGTGAAGTCGGTCTAACAGCTCAAGCACGTATGCTACTACCGAAGGGTCGTCCGCCCGGCCCTCCCAAGATTCTCGAACAATGCGAAGTGGGGAGCGAAGAGCACGTCCGTAAACAAGCTCCGCAGGCGAAAACCCTGTTGATTCGTGAGGAGCGATCCGAAGCGCGAACATAGCTGCGGGCAAGCAAGCCTCCCAATCCTCTTTTTGCTCATAACAAAGGGCGCGTAGCAGCCGTTTCATGACTGAATGTACCTTTTCTACAGCATTTGACTGAGGGTGGTACACTGAACTGTGGATGATTTTAACGCCACACTTTTCTAGAAATGTCGAGGTTAGTGCACTTGTAAAAACAGATCCCTGGTCGGACTGAATTTCTGCGGGGAAGCCTACACGTGCAAAGATAGATAAAAGCGCTTTAACTACCTCCTCCGAGCTGAGCTCCTTTAACGGTACTGCTTCCGGGAATTTCGTGGCCGGGCAGAGCACTGTGAGTATGTGCCGGTACCCGGACTGCGTTACAGGAAGTGGACCCACTGTGTCTATAACTAGCCTGCGAAACGGTTCTGTGATAATGGGGACCAGCTTCATAGGTGCTTTAGCCTTATCCCCTGGCTTGCCAACGCGTTGGCACGTGTCGCAGCTTCTTACAAATGCCTCCACCTCCCGAAAGCAGCCGGGCCAGTAAAACTCCCGTAACAAACATTCTTTTGTTTTTTTGATGCCGAGATGCCCTGACCACAAACCTCCGTGGACCAGGTGCAGCAGCTCCTCGCGGAAAGGATACGGTACGACTAGCTGATTAAACCGAACTCCTTTTCGACTTGTGTACTTTCTGTACAAGACGCCCCCCTTCTTGGTGAACTGAATGTTTTGCTTAGCCACCCCTTCCTTCGCGTCTGGCGTTAAGTTACGGAGAGTGGAGTCATTTTCCTGTTCCACTATCAGTTCTGTAGGACTTACATTTAACAGCTTTATAGTGCATTCTACTTCTCGAGATGCCTCGGATTCATCCGGTTTCTTACATCTTTCTTTAGATATTGTGTTTTGAGGCTCCATTATAGGGCGGTCCAGTTTCGTGCCAGGTAAAGAAGGCTCTGCCGCTGAAGCTGTTTCGTCTGCCACCGGATCTTTACAAACTGTCTGAGCGGCGAGCTCCCTTGCTTTGGATCGAGTTAAGGCCTGTACGATACCCTCACTGAACCCAATTCCTTTTTGTCGCAGCAAGTACTCTGATTTATTTGAGAACAAATACGGGTATTGCACTGGGAGATGTGCCGAAACGGCAGCTTCAGTGTCTAGAACACCGAAAGGGCCTTCGATGCGGACTCTTGCTACTGGGAGACAGGCACTGTTTGTCTCTACTGCTTGTCTTATCCACGCGCATTCTCCTGTAAACTGACTCTCCTCGACATAGGACGGGTGCACTACATCCATAGTGGCGGCCGAATCGCGGAGCACGCGGCACGGTTGGCCATTCACGACTAGGTCTCGGATGTATGGTTCTAGCAATTTCATGTTTTCGTCATTACTACAGAGTGACATTAACACAACTTTCGGGTTCTTACAACCCAAAGAAATATGCCCCGTCTGTTGGCAGTTATAGCAAACTATCGGCTTCTTGGCCTCGAACGCCTTTTTCTGTTGCCCTTCCGCCCTTTTCTCGGGTGCTTCTTCCTTTCTCTTGTTTTTCTCATCACCGCTTCCTTTGGAGTCTAAACCCTCCTTCGGCATATACCGACCCGACTTTGTCCATCGCGGAGGCTTGTCGGCCCGATATTTACTAATCTCCCTCCTAGGGACATCCTTGCCTTCGAGGGCACGGCGATTTACGTACTCCTCTGCGAGCTCTGCCGCTCTCGTGATAGTATCTACTCCTTGTCTATCCTGAACCCAGTACCTAATGTTTTCAGGTAGACGCCGAAAGAATTGTTCCAACGCAAAACACTGCAGAGTCTTTTCCGCGTCGCCAAGCGCACCCTCCTCTCTAAGCCATTCCTCCAGATTTACCTTTAAGGTGTACGCAAACTCTGGGTATGACTCGTCTTTGGCTTTCTCGATCTCACGAAATTTTCGCCTGAACGCCTCCGCTGACAGTCTGTACTTTTTGAGCAGACTCGCTTTGACTCTGTCATAGTCGTCTGCGTCTTCTTTACCCATACGGGCTATAATGTCAGCTACTTCACACGGCAGCAGCGTAAGCAAGCGCTGGGGCCACGTGTTTTTAGCAAAATTTTCCCTCTCGCACGTGCGCTCAAAGTGCACCAGAAAAAGACCCATGTCCCCTCCTACCGCGTAGGATGGCATCAAATCTGTCATTCGGCGCTCTCTTTCTCGTGCCACTGCGCTAGCTCCGTTCATTGATTGAGCCTTTGCTAGTTCAATTTCTAGGCGTTTCATTTCCATACGATCGATACGTTCTCTTTCCTCTTTCTCCTCACGACGTCTCTGTTCCTCTTTTTCCTCCCGGAGCCTCTGCTCCTCTTTTTCCTCACGGAGCCTCTGCTCCTCTTTCCTTTGCGTAATAGCCTCCAAGCATTCGCTCAGCTCATCGTCATCTGCCCCGATCTTCTCGATGGCGTCAATGATCTCCTGCTTTCTTTTCGTCTCGGCAATTACCTGGCCCAGCTCTCGGGCCAAC
Organism: Rhipicephalus microplus; assembly: GCF_043290135.1. NCBI lineage: Eukaryota > Metazoa > Arthropoda > Arachnida > Ixodida > Ixodidae > Rhipicephalus > Rhipicephalus microplus. The sequence goes on along the minus strand of NC_134704.1, from coordinate 36,527,729 downwards.
TCTAACAACTCTGGCTTTTTTAGTCCCTTCAAATTCATGGCGGTCCTTGGTGCTGCTAACTCTTTTAACTAAACAACTTTGACGTACTATCAATACTTCCGTCAACCGTTACCAAATCACTGCTTTGTTTACAATCCTACGCAAAGCCTGGTGATATCTCAGCAAAGAAAAGCAGTGCACTCACCCTATGCAGTCATGAATTCGGACGCGTTCCTTCCCGTGTTGTCAGAGATGCCACGAAGCAGTTTTGTCCGACTCTAGGTCCTCCAGACAGCAGGTCTCAGCATTGCCTCCTGGTCGATGAGCTCGATCCCACCGCTGCCATCCAGTTGTTGTGGTCTGGGTCCTGTGGGTCTCGTCGTTGGTAGCTGGCTCCCATCGGACTCGTCCCTTATAGCGAGAAGCAATGCTTATATGGGAAAACAGAGAACAGACGTTTATTTACATTAGAGAGAGGTCAATAAGAAAGTTTAGATATATAGTGGCGTTCTTCGTACATGGCGAGCTCTCCACTCGAAAAAAGCACCGAATGAGCCGTGGGGGCTCATTATAAAGGGTCTGTCCTCCCCAGATCCCTAGATCGGGGACCGCGTACAGATGGCACCGTCCAATCACGGACCACACATTACCCGCGAGGGTGACGAGCACGCACGGTCCACGCGAACGTTCAAAACTGAAGCGTGGTCACCGCACGGCCATGTGGCACGAACGCGGCTCCCCCCCCCGTCAAGGTGTGTCGCTGGGCGAGGGGTCTGGAGTTGATGACTGCATCCATCGAAAGGGCCGCCGTAAACAAGCTTCAAAGGGTGCCGAACAACTCGTTCAATTAGCGGGACGATTCCCGGCCGCCGCCGCCGCCGTCATCTTCCAAAGAAGAAGCTGCACCGGTGGTCTCCCGAACTGCTCACGGCGCCGCGGCGGCAGGACGCCGCACCCTCCGGCCAGGTGGGAACAATACATGGCGGACACCGGCCGCCCACCCGTTTGGCGACTCAAAAGGAACATCAAAAGGAACGCCGATCCATTGTCAGACCTGGCGCCGGTCCTAACACCATCCGCTCGGTATCGTCGATCCCGCTCTCCGTCACCTTCGCCGAGCTCTTCGCCGAACCGTCGTAGTTACGCCGACGCTGTCCGCGACAGGTCCCCAAGCCCTCGTCGGGGAAACTAACAGCTGCGACCTTTGGAGGGAAGGTTGCCGCCCGTCGTGATGTGCTTACGGCTAATAACCGTGACAATATTTCACACGCGGCATTACTACGTGCTTCCTCAGCACCTTTCGTCGCATATTACGCGGATGCGGTGCTTTGAGAACAGATAAGCGTGGTCACAAAATGGTCACGGAACAATAGGATAAATATAGTAATACGGTAAGTTGGGCCACTTGGTTAGGATCCATCGTGAACTTACTTACAGCGCGACACCAGAAAAAAAAAATACAGGACAGGGAAGGAGCAAAAGAGAAAGAAAAGACGGCGCTTTTCTTTCTCTTTTGCTCCTTCCCTGTCCTGTATTTTTTCTGGTGTAGCGCTGTAAGTAAGTTCACGATGGATAAATGGTAACTAAGGCTTACGCATTACAAGGCGCATAATATGATATATTGATAGCCACCATATGATTATGAGAGACGCCGTAGTGGAGGGCTCCGGAAATTTTGACCACCTAGGGTTCTTCAACGTGCACCCAAATCTGAGCACACGGGCCTACAGCATTTCCGCCTCCATCGAAAATTCAGCCGCTGCAGCCGGGATTCGATCCCGCGACCTGCGGGTCAGCAGCTGAGTACCTTAGCCACTGGACCACCGCGGCGGGGAAGGCAGATAATTTGTGAGACTGGATATGAAAGAATATTTAGGCGCTTTGTCTATCTTTCAAGCTTTCATATCGACGTTTATTTGTGACTTTTTTCAAATTATACAATTATTACGTTTGCAATGTTACTCTAAACGTATTTTTGTCTGATAGTATTAAATTAGTATTCTTGAAAGTATTATGTAGGTATATAGATCGCCATTTTTAACTAATACTCGATGATGGTAGCCTTTTATATCACCTGGCTTGATACTCCAGGTGTCGACTGATGACTGTGTTGTCAGTCAACACTTGGAGTATCATGTAGAATGTCAACATGAACACACATAAAGTACGTACACACCCGTATTTATTATGAAGTACTACTAATTCTGTGATATGTCACGACACCATAGGATTTTAGTTGATATTCGTGCTATATTTTGTAATATTAAAATCGGCCTATTATGGTCCAAGTTTAACGTTGTGTTGTGCAGCCACATGCTGAGTCTGAGTGTCATGAAGGGTATTACTCGTTCACGGACATTCTCCGAGAATGTTCAGTGTTACAAAATGTTTCTTAATAAGAGGTCTAGGAGGAAGCCCTCAAAAACGGTGATCTCCAGCAACAACTAAGTGTTGTCCAAAGGTCCCGGAATAAAGTTTGTTGACTGACTGACTGACTGACTGACTGACTGATTTGCCTATTGAAATAAATCCGAGAAATTCAAACGCTGCCGAATTTATTTAGGACGCATTTGATGTCTCTAGGTTAGTTATTGATGAGATCTTAATGCATGGGGTGCTTCCTCCCGACGTGTGTCTAAAGGCGCTTCTAAAAGCACAATTAGAATAAATAAAACTGTAAAGCTGGCTTATTCGCAGTTAGAGTCAATGTAGGGAGAAGCCAATTTATTTCTTTCGCGCACAAATTGCAGAGCGAGAATTTGGTTTGTTATAGGTTGATATTACTTTAATGGGCACTAAGCATGGCTGCTTGGAAATGCTACTTAGCAGTTTAAATAGGACGCGTCATACCTCAATTCCCACAGCTTACTCGCAGAATTTCACTAAGGTGTCTCTGATAGCAGGTAGATTTGCTTGTGGTTGTTAAAAACAAACAAGCAAGCAAGCAAGTGAACAAACAAACAAGCAAACAAACGATAAACTCACAGAGTCCTTTACGTATTCGTCTAAAGTGACTCGAAGGCAGAAGCCATCTTCTATTTTTTTTTTCAGTCGGCGATTCACCCCCTCCGAAAGGCTTCTGAGCCTGATGTGGTTTTGTGCTGCCTCCAAGATTGTAGCCATTGCAAGCTTTCTGCGCTTGACATGTTCTTGCATGGCCTCCGTGATCGGTCCACATTTGACCAAGTGACGATGCCATGTGATGACATCATCGTTTGATGTCACATATTTTTGGTGATGTGTGACACCGTAATGGCGCCACATGGTGACGTCATCTCGTTATAATATTTCTTTGTACCGCTCGTGTTGACGCCTCCGGTTATGACTGTCAATTCTGCACCATATATGAGGTGCGCTACCACTTGTGCTACGGCAGCGGCCTTTCACCACTGCACACTCATTTGTGTCTATTATAAACGCACCCATCAATGCATTGCTGTAATTTAACTTACATTTCTTCTTTACAGTGTAATGTGTTTACTACACTGCTAACGGGTATTGCTGTATCTTCCCGCTTTTTACAATATTAGTACACTTGTGAGCGCCAGAAAACGTGTTAATTGAGGGGAAAAAACGGGGAGCATTGCAGATATACTTTGCGGGGTTCTCTCAGTGCCACTAACGTGTTCATTTAGGACAGCATTGCTGCCAACCTGACATCAATTTTAGCAGTATTACAAATCACGTCTCGTTAGCAGAGCGACCAATGAAACAACCAGTCTGAAGAGCTGCAGATTGTCAAACAGCTTTATCAATCGACGTGTGTCGTACCAACTCGAAAGGAACGGAATGTCAGCTTGTTGGCATTCACACTTCAAGGTCCAGGTATATATCGCGTACCACTGGAGATATATACGTTTACCTGCAAAAGATGGCAGACAGCTACGCTTGGGGTGCATGCAGCTCTGTGCGTGTCACTGACATTGTGTTAGCGTTTCCGCGAGCGTAGCAGTAGCTATAGCCCAACTGACAAAGTTAGACGCAACAAGTGCCTAGCGGGCCGCTATGTAGCCACTGGAGTAGATTATCGAGTATCAAAGAGGAGTCTCTATCGTTCAATTAGGTTACACTTCCAGCTGTCATTCGGCTAACTTGGTTGGCAAGTTACACGGGGAAAACAGCGTTCGTCTGTCGACTGTTCATTCGCGACGGTGTCACACCAACGCGGGCGGCGATGCATCCAATGAAAAGGCTCGCTGCGGAGTTTTTGTCGAAATTTCAAAAGGGGGCATACGTTCGAAGCGTAGGTCTGGTTTCTACTTTCGAGCAGCCTTTATTAGAGCATAGTAGCAGTAGAAAGGGACCAGGGAGAGAGAGCGTACCGAAGAGGCGACGGAGCGCGGCGGGGCCTGAATGTGGCTGCTGATAAACGCTCCCTCCGCCTCGTCGCGACCGGCAATCGAGTTAGGCCCAGGACTCGGCGAGCCTAAATGCCCGTGGCGGCGAGCGAAAACACGCCGCATGCACGTTCACTCTCTGCGTCGTCTGAGGCCTTTTTGGTGTCACCCGAACCTCGAACTGCCTCCGTATCTCCATTCCTCGAACCCGTTCAGAGTTTAGGGAGTGACGCCTCCTTCGCCCCCCATTCCCGTTCTTCTTTCGTTTGTTTTATCCTGTTTATTTGCTCCCTCCGCTTACTGCCTCTTCCGCGAGCCCGGGTTTCGTGGCGCGCCGCTTCCCATTAGGCGCCCATTTTTGAGCTCATTGGCTCTCCTCTCCCTTTGACCCCGCAACACCCCATCCCTAAAGGGCCAACGTTTCAGAGGCGCCTTAGGCGGATGGATGAAAGGGAACTCGGTGCCGCTGCTGTTGCCTCCCTGTTTCCCTTAGCTATCTCCTCACTCTTTCCCGTCTTTCCTTCTCTTTCTCTCAGTGGCACTCTCCGCTGCCGCCACTGCTGCGAATCGCCGTCTTCGTTATGGACTCTCTTGGCGAGGAATTTTAGACTTCACGCACTCTTCCTTTCTTTTCCCCCATTGTCTCGCTTGGATGCTCGTTGCTCTCCTTCCCGCTCCATCGCCTTTTCCCTTATGTTCCTTCGCACACTTAAGCGGACTACTAGATTCCACGTTTTCCCGGTAATCTTGCTCGAAAGAAAAAAAGAAGCGGGAAGTGCTGACGCAAATGGAGCCTACAAGGGGACAAATTCAGGCCGTTAGACGTTGGAAGCGTCCCAATTTCTGTATCGAGCGCTGCTAGTACGAGGCCGAGCCTCTCGGCAGCTCTCTGGAAGGGCCTGTGCGATGTCCTAGATTTGGTTTCGGGAGCGGTTGTTCTTTTAAATTTTTTATTAGTCTTTCCTATTTTAGGGGCATTTGGGTAATTTGCTCTAAATGTTTGTACTGACGTGTAAACAGTAGCGCGAAAGGCACAAGGACTTCCACAGAAAAGACGTTGCATATCCGTCTTTTCTGTAGATGCACATATGAATGTTGTAGTACAGCGTGACTGATGACATACTGGCTAGCCACATCAGTCTCTGCCTTTGTCGCGAAAGAGTTAAGGATGGTCGTGCTCCTTTCTCGCAATGGCTATTCTACACTTAGTGAGAAAAAGGGGTGATAAATTAATACATAGTATCTAGAAAACAAGGATTCGTATGGAAAATAACAAGGAGAAGGTACAAAGTAGAAATAAACGAAACAGAAGGAGGTCAAGTAGCAGTGAGCTTGCTTGGCACGCGGTTGCCGTCACACGCAAGACAGTGACGTCATCTGAATGTATGACGCCACTGGTGGAGCAGCACATCGCTCTCGACTTCAGCTGTGGCAGTAGGGATGATGACAAAATTGTGAAAAGCGTCGCGGTGTGAAAAATGTTGAAAAAAAAACCATGGCAATTCATACTAAACGTTTTAGATCACGGAATTTCATCATCACTATCATCGTCAACCTGACTTCAGCCGTTGCAGGGCAAGGCTTCTCTCATTTACTGCTGATCGGCCCAGGCCTGTGCTTTTTGGCTGCCTCGTTACACCTGCAAACTTCTTAATCTCATCCGCCCGCCTAATTTCCTCTCTCACCCTCACGCGTTTTTTTTTCTTCTCTTGGAATTCAGCCAGTTACCCTTAATGACCAGCGGTTAACCTGCCTGCGCGCTACGTGCCCAGCCCATGTCGATTTTATCTTTCTGATTTCAACTATGATATTGCAGAGAGCGTTTCTTGTTTCCATTTTTTGTTTCATTCGGTTTTTGGCCACAAAGCCTGTCAGGAATGCTCAGCGCGAACAGCGTCTCATTGTTTGAGAAGGTTCGCAGTTATTGTAGACCGTTCTGTTAAGAATGCGCGCAAGACGCAAAGACGAGATTATTCCAGAGCTTACGCGACGATCGAATGATAAGGCTGATATATTCGATGTCACATGTGTAAATGCCGACGCGCTTCGCCGCTTGTCAGTTGATTGACGGCTGACGGTCTATTCGCCGCCATTAGTACCTGAGTGTATCGCTGTAACCTGACTAACAGTTTGATCTTCAACGTGTATACAGTCTGCTCCCTTCGCTGCCATCACGACCTTTGACATTATTTTTAACCACTGTTTGTTCCCTGACTCACTCTGATCTGCCCCTGTCTCCTAAGGTTACAACTATTCTTTTCCTTTACATAACTCGCTGCGCCGTCCTCATTTTTTTTTTCAAGTTTCAAGTCAAGTTTATTAAATAGTTCAGTTGAGTTACATGGTTAGCGTTATTACAGCAAGAGGTCCCAAAGTTTCAGAGAAACTGACAGGGGGACCTCCTATGGCTACATGGATGGGGTAATTACAAAAAATACAGCAATAGTATACGGTCTTGTAATAATGAATAATCTTAACAATAAAAACACGATCAATACACAACATAATGGTAATACTCACTATTGAAAAATAACAAGGAAACAATCAAAAGCAAGTTAAGACAAAAAACAATATTAATGAACTCTACGTGACAAATGTAACACGTTTCATTATCAGTGTTATCAATTATACAAAGGCAAATTGAAGTAGTAAAATAGCACAGAACTGTGGAGAGCTATTAACAGTTAATTACACAAATCGGATGAGTTGATTAATTCCTGAACGTAATATTTCTTACTACGCGAAGTGAAAATATGGATGTTATGCGATGATTTCAATTCGAAAGGCAATGAATTCCAAATGGCTATGCTAGTAAATAAGGTTGAGAACTTGCCGTAGTTTGTCCTTACGGCCGGACCATATTGTTTAGCTTCCACGTTTATAGGTAGGCGCCGGCAAGATGCAGCTGTTATACAGCTTCCTCTTGAGAGATAGTGGTCGACTACCCTTTTATGATTTGAGAATGCTTGCCGAATGTGCTTCACCCCATTTTCATTCTTCCAGTTATTTCACTCTGATGATTCGGCTCCGCGGTTAATATACAAGGCTTAAGTAGACATATTCCTTTACAACTTCGAGCGTCTCTGTTTTCTGCCGAGACTGTTGCACATTACTTTTATGTTCCATTTGCTTTAATTAACAACAACAAGAACAGAAATAAGTTTCGCCACCTATTCGCGTGGCATCGTCAGCACGCAAATGGCATCCGATGAAAGAATATATCCTGATTGGAGAATCATGGTTTATGCATCGCAGTCAATCTTCATGCAATAACAATCGTGGCGCCCTGTCGTATCTTTACTGCTCGACTTGAGATAAATAGGATGTATTTTAGAAACAGATGCCATTTATGTGCGCCACCAGCTTAGGTGACGAATGATGTTTGTTTTGTTATTTTTGTGTTTTAGTAAAGCCAGTGCTCCAAAACGTTGAATACGATGTACTTGCCCAACCCTCTCTCACACACAAGGCGACGTGGGCATCGATACTGTTTTTTAATTGAGTCGGCTAAACAATTGCCTGTAAACGTGTAATAGACAGGTGCACGTGTACCCTGATAGCACTTTCTTTCCTCTTTCTTTTTCGTCTTTTTGTATCTTCCTGCTAGTGTAGGGTAACAAACCGGGCGCACGTCTAGTTCAGCTACCTCCCTGCCTTGCCTTCCTCTTCTTTTCCTGCTCCTCTTTGCGACCAGAGAGAGAGAATAAACGCTTATTGTGCTGCGTATGGCTACAAATAATCACATTTCACGAGATACACTACAATGCTTGATGATCGTTCGACCGTTCGACGTGCTGCGAACCAGGACCAACGTCAAGAGCATTTGAGATGCGGAGCTGCCAGTGGCTGTGTCATGGCTGTGTCCCTAAGTCCGATGGCTGTTCCTTGCCTGCATGGTGAATTCCCACGAGCACTTTTTTCTGTAATTGCTCACAGTGGTAGACTAGTGGTTATGGGGCCCGAATGTTCAATGACATATAGGTCCACGTTGACATATAGGTCCACGTTGAAGAACACGCGATGGCCGAAAATTTTTGAAGCCCTCCACTATGGCATCTCTTATAATCATATGGTGATTTTGGGACGTAAAACCGCAACAATTATTGGAGAGAGTTAGTACTGGGTACCCTAAGCTGCCTACGTCGGCATGCTTTTGCGTTCCTTTGTATTCTCCGCAGGTGCAACCGGACGCGCAAAGGAACGCAAGAACGTGCATACGCGGGCACCTCCCCGGCACTAAAGCTCTCTATTATTATTCAACGTTTTTTTTTTCTGTAATCAGAATTTACTTGGAGGCTGAAATGTTCTTTGCCATAGCGTGAGAAGAAACAGCCCAAGTTCACGGCCCTGTGGTTGCTACGCAAACGCTGTTTGTTTGCTGTCGTTTCTTTTGTTCGTGTGGAACGACTGTTTAAGTTCACTTGCGCTTCGTTTCCTTCGCATACAGCCGGCGACACGCCAAGCTTCCACTAGCTCACGTTACTCAAGCCTCGAGCGCTTTCCAACTACAATTGACTCCTCCCAAGAAAAAAAAAAACTGCACGTCTTTTGGGTGGTAGTTTACTTCATTGCGGTTCGTAGCAAGGAAACATCGTGGATGGGGAAGTGACAATTTTTTATTTCGTGTCACCTTCTGACGTGTTTAAAACTTCTTGAATCGTTTGTTATTCTTCTTCTAGACGTCGCTCTTCGGCAAGAGAGCTTTTGAAAGAGGAAATGCGGTGACGAATACAAAGCTCGGCGAGTCTGCGCCTACGTCGGTTCGTGTTTCGCTTTACGCATTTTCCTTTTTCGTTTCAGTGAGTCGAAGGTTTTTCATCTCTTGTTTGTTTCTGATTTTTGAGGCCAACGCCAAAGGGAAGCATTTTGTCGCTCCAGTAGTTCGTAGAATGCGCGCGTTTCCTCGGCTAAGGTCCCGAAAATTGCACCTCGCAGAAAAAAAAGCACGTGAAATTGCTTTCGTGTTCTTGATGCTGAGAACATCCATCGTTGATGAATTTGTATATTTCTTTTTGTGGAATACGAAACCGCTTTGCTGCATGAATCTCGGGGGCAGCGTTTCGTTACGTCGACGTTTGTGACTTTTGGGCACGGATCGTGGATGCGTGAAACAGCTATATACCTAAAATAATGCTTCTGCGCGAACGCTATGGCTGATATGCACAAAACGGGCACGTAACACGTGGGTTGAAGCGATGTCTTGGATACGGAGCTTTCCTTATTCTGTTCGGTTCGTATTGCGTTACTGCTTTCTTTTTTTATTTTGTTCGATTGCAAGTAGATATTTTTCACATCGGCAACCAACAGTTTTTGTTTTTATTTTATCCTATGAAGCTGTGAAACTGATCTTAAATACACTGAAAAAAAAACCGCTTAAAGGAGGTAGTGGATGGTTTCTGTCATTTTGTATAACACGAATGCTTTTCGAGAGAAAGAGCGAGGTTGTTTACAGAAAAGCAGAGCAGTTGGCGTAAGGGCTAGTACGCTCTAGCTTGCTCGCTTTTCGTCTTCATATATCTTTTAGTTGGTTCATACGTTAAGGGATCACTTGCAAACCTACACTTTTTGCAATAATACGCAACCACTTGATGGCCTGCAGGTCGCAGGAACGAATCCCTGCCATCACGACCGCATTTCGATGGAGACTAAATGCGGGATGCCCGTGGGCTTAGATTTAGTTGCAGGTTGAGGAACCCCAGCTGGTCAAAATTTCCGCAGCCATCCGAAGGCGTCTCCCGTATTCATATGGTGGTTTTGGGACGTAAAACTCCAACAGTTATTAGTGCCCGATTACCTGTGAACCACACTTCCATTCCTCTAATACTGGGGGGATAGCGAAGCGTTCAAAGCGTATTTTGTAACAAATTTGAATTGATCCATTTCCACAAAGTGCTCGGAAAATTTTCCCGCTTTATCAGCTGAACATACGAAGAAAAACTGTCCTAATAAAAAGAATAACGTACGCAGACATTCATTCGCTCAGGAACTCGTTTTTAGTATTGTGTACACATAAAACACATACACATAAAATACACATAAAACACGCCCTGACGGCTTACCTTTTTTTTACCTCGACAAAAAGCGAACGCAAGTTAGTCTGCCTAACCAATATTAAGCAGAAACGTCGAAGTAACTAGCCGCAGTTTAGGATGACGGCTCTCTGACAATCTCGGGGTTTCGATTGTTTCGACAGTGGTTTGCCTAAGTCAGTCCAAACTTTAAAAAAAGGCGAACGGTGCAAGGCTCTGCTTTTCTAACATCTCTCCGAGGACGTTTTTCGACGTACAGCGACAGCTCAGAAAATGAACGAATTCCCACGGGTAAACCGTATGTCCCCCAAAATGAACAAAAGTTGAGGGAACTACTGCAAAGTAGGTATCTGGCACCACATATACAGATGCCTGAACGGCCCGAAGGACGTCTTGTTCATTTTAGAAATGACAAGATGATGGAGCTCCTCAAGAATCGACAAGGCGGAGGGCTCACAGAAACTCTGACATCATCATCTTTCTTTCTTTCTTTCTTTCTTTCTTTCTTTCTTTCTTTCTTTCTTTCTTTCTTTCTTTCTTTCTTTCTTTCTTTCTTTCTTTCTTTCTTTTCTTCTTCTTTCTTTCTTTCTTTCTTTCTTTTCTTTCTTTCTTTCTTTCTTCAGTACGGTGCCATACTACCTGTTGCACTTCATTCCGACGACGTGCCGTCAGAAGAGGCGGCGGACGCTCACCGAAAGAACTCCCTCCTCTACCGAAGGTTTCTTCTGGGTGCGCGCGCACCAACTTAGAAACCAAAGGAGGGGCGGCTCGCTACAAAGCTGCGGCCCTCGTCATTTCTAACGATCTTCGCGGAGAACACAGACAGAGGAGCAGTACGCCGGCATAATAAAGGAGCCAGCATGTACTGTTGGGACAGTGAAGAGAAGACGAGCTATAGGGAAAGGAGGCGTAGACGTGTACGACTCGTATTACACGGCCACCCCTCTTAAGATCATGCGGCGCACTTGAAGAAAGATCACCCGCGAGTAGCAACGTGAACAAAATAACAAAAAATAAAGTAGAATCGAAAATGAAACAAAATCGTGTCAGGTTGGTCTTTGCAGAGCCGCCTATGCCCCTCTGCACGTGAATGAATAATTGCGTTTAACGCGAGGTAGCATAAATGGAAAGAGCGCTCGAAGAAGTGGGATTTCCCCCCCCCCCCTTTTTTTTTTTTTGCTGGAACGCTGTTTGGAAGGGCAGCTCGTAGCAAAAGTGAGCTTTCGCTTTGCGAAGACGGCGTTGTAGGATCTCCCTTCGTGTGACTCCCCTGCCAGCGACTTTTCTGTGTCGCCCTTCTGTTTCTCTCGCGTTGGTTTGTTTCTTTTTTTTTTTTTCGTCGGTGAATGCAAGAAAAAGAGAATTACGGACGAAGTTCGGTGCTCGTTCCCGAGCCTAGGTAGGTATGTGCGCTTCTCCTGGTTAATTATTCTCTCTGTGCTCTCATCGTCGAGAGGTGGGAGAGGAGAGAGGGAGTGATGGGGAAGTGGCTTGGCTCGGCTCGGCTCTGCAGTCGCTTGTAAGTGGAACCGCGTGTGACGTTCACTCGGCATGTTGTAAGGCGGGGAAGTAAAAATAGTAACGAGTTGAAAGGAATAAAACGTGAAATGAGGCGAGCAATCGAAATTGATGTGTAGAGAAAGTTTTATGAAGAAAAAAAGACTGAGGGCAGGAAATGCTGAGACGAAACGGATGTAATTAAGTAAAGAGAAAGATGGGAGAAACTAGAACAAAACAACACAAAGTGCGCGGGCGTTCGAAGCCAAAGTGAATTAATTAATCGTCGAAATGGCGGTTCCTTGCTCTGCTAGGGCTGGTCGCTGTGAAACGAGAGACCGGGAATGAAAAAAAAAGTGTGTTTATGCTCTGTGCATTTTGCTAATATTGGGTAGGTATGGGCTATAGAGATACCGTTACTCTTGTCTGGAGCTTGTTTAAAGTGCTTTAAAACGAACGTGTTGACGCGTTACAGTCTTTGTAGAGCTTGGACCATTCGCGTTTCATTTGACGTTAATAATTTTGCAGCTGTTTGCTCAGCCTTCTTCTTTCTTGAACTCTTCCGCTTCGTACTAGTCTGCGTGTATGGTGAATCGAATCTTTGACCCTTAGAAGACTGCAGGACTAATTTTTATATTCTAAGGCTATAAGCCTGCGAGAGGAGGCGAGGATGGAAGACAGAGACAGTGCGCCTTCGCCCTCCTGCCTAGTCATCTCAACAGGGCGCCAAGTTAGTCCCATATCTTTACTCAGTTTGCCGTCTGCTTTGTTCGTTGCCCGGGATGATGACCATGCAGATTTTTTACGTTAATGGCGGCTCTGAACTCTCGATGTTGCATTTAAAAAACTGTTTTCTCTTGTGTTTAGGAAGAGGGGTTAACGATTTAGAGTACTTGGTACTCTAATGGTTGAACTGAAAGCCGTCCCTGTGTGTTTAGAAAAAGTGGTTAACGATTTTGAGTACTTGGTACTCTGTGTGTTTAGAAAAAGTGGTTATTTATTTAGAGTACTCGGTACTCTGCTATGGGAGGGCTGAAAGCCATCCCTCGGACAGAAATTTACTGCATGGGGACCAAAAGAAGGCTGTTTTAACGAGCCATATGTCTTTATTCATGTCTAGTCGGATCTTGAACGACCTCCACTGATGTGCTGGCTGCATACTCCGTTCTCTTTACTACACTATGCAGTAAAACGACACATAGTGACAGAATTTTGACAGTTGAACATTGAGCGTATTTCCTTTACTGAGGCAAAGCTCTCTGTGTATCTTTTTCCCCTCCCGCTCTGTTTCTGGGTTCGTGAGCATGAGCGGTTGGTCTCAACTGGGAAAGCAGTGCGATTCCGTGTTACCTACTGTATCGGCCCACTACTGTGGCATCCTGAAATCGCCGTTCCTCTTCCCGATTCGTCGAAGATTGCGCGCATGTTACCGTACGTGCATACGCACTGACCACACCTACCATACGTACTGACCCAATGATCGAGGGTCTGAACCCCGGCCACGGCGGTCGCATTTTGATGGAATTGAAACGGTAGAGGTCCCTGTAGATGTCAATGCATGTCAAAGAACAACAAATGGTCACAATTTCCAAAGCCCTCCGCTACCAATTTTCTCCCAACCATATACTTGTGTAGAACACGATAGCGTGATCTTGTGCCGTGCGCAACGCCTTCTCAATTGCTAGCCTAGCTTCGGTTCTCAGTGCATGCCTCAACTGTGCGCGTAAAGTTGGCTGTTTCAAATTGTCATAGAATGCCTACTGCGTGTACGATTGCGCAGTGCCCACAAAGCCATAATTATTACTTTTACGAATAAGTGAAGCGCCCTCTACGCTTCCGTGAGACAACACGGGAATCTACGCAGCTGCCCTCTTTGTTGATGCTTTTGATTGATTGATTGATTGATTGATTGATATGTGGAGCTTAACGTCCCAAAACCACAATACGATTATAAGAGACGCCGTAGTGGAGGGCTCTCGAAATTTAGACTACCTGGGGTTCTTATTGATGCTTTTGATCATGCTTAAATATGTCTGGGCGCTTTGAGACGGGAGGGCCTTTAAAACACGTGCGTCTTGCGCAATTTTTATGTTTCGACACCTGGCGCCAATATACGCTGCTCTCGTGCAGTATTACATGCGTTAAGGGGATTTCATCCACTGCATGACATGATTCCGTCCACTACAGGTTTTTTTTTTTCTGAAGTAGCTTCAAGCAATGTCACGTGACGCTGAGGTAGAACACCGGCGTGCTGCGTAGACGGCCTTGGTTCGGTTCTCTCTCACTCCGTAGTTTTTATAATATTAATTTGATTTGATTTATATGTGGGGTTTAACGTCCCAAAACCACCATATGATTATGAGAGACGCCGTAGTGGAGGGCTCCGGAAATTTCGACCACCTGGGGTACATTAACGTGCACCCAATGCTGAGCACACGGGCCTACAGAGTTTCCGCCTCCACCGGAAATGCAGCCACTGCAGCCGGGATTCGATCCCGCGACTTGCGGGTCAGCAGCCGAGTACCTTAGCCACTAGACCACCGTGGCGAGGCTAGTTTTTTATTATTGATTTTATTTCTATATTTCTAGATTTTTCGGTCGTGCACGAGATGATCATTTTTGCTCATAACTATCACCGTGAGAACTGGGACTCCTTGTTTCTACTCCCCCTGCGCTTTTTTGCATTTTTACGCCCCTTTCAATCTCCCCAACACTATACCCAGTGCAGTGTAGTATACAAGTTGTCCTAGACTGGTTAGCATCCTGCTCTTTCTCTCTGTGCTGCTCTTTCCTTCCTTTGTAAATCCCTGCTGCGAGACACGCGTATGCGAAAATTTCGCCCTCCCACATTTGGGAGGATTGTGCCTCCTTCTTTATAAGAAGTTTTATATAATAGTTATGCCTGGCATGGTGGAGAACGTTATAGCCACTTCCGTCCTTCGGTATGACTGCTCGAAACAAGCGATAGCGGGAAACCGGACCCTAGCCCACCTTTAGCCGCCTTGGCTGCGGCCTTTTTGCCCTCGGCGGGCTGGAGCCCCACCTGAGCTAGGAATGCGCCGACGTTGCACCTGAAGCCTCTCGCCGCGGCGAAGCGCAATCGATGATTCCCCGCTCCGGCGCCGTCAACAGTCCCGTCGGCCGCCGCTTGTCGCCGCCACCGAGACTCCCCGGACGGGCGTCGCGACCTGCGCGGAGAAGCCGCCCACCTTCGCGGCTTGCGAGCAATGCACAGCGATTCAGCTCGTGACGACGCTCTGCCTGCACTCGGATCGGGTCTAGTTTGCCGAGTAAAATGCTGCGTTATCCGGAGCATAGTATAAAAAAGAACCGGAAGTATAAATCATCTAGTGTGGTGTCTCGAGTGGGAAAGAAAGTGTGGAAAGATAGAATACCAGCTATAAAAGCGTGTGGCTGGCTACCCCGCGCGCTCTGGTAATAAGAAAGTGAAATGGAAAGATCAGGCAGACAGAAAAAACGACAATGAGTGAGTGAGGGAGTGATAAGTACAGCAATAGAATAAAGCAGATAGATTAATCAAGTTAATAGTGGTGGTGGAGGAGTGGTGGAAGCTCAACGTTCAATGTGGCTGGTACTGGGTTCAACACCCATTGGTGCCGCGCACTCACTGGATTTTCTAAAGACAATACGTATGTCTGGGACTAGGGGATGTACGTTCTCATCCTGAGAAGGTGGCTTCTCCTTTTTGCTCTATTTTGTGCTTCACCTTTCTTCGCCCCTCGACGCTGCTTTAAAAAATATATTTGTGTTTCTTTTTGCATTTCTGTTCGTTAGCCGCGGCCGCTACAGAGAAATTCGATGCATCCGACCGACTCTTCTAAGTATATTGTGAACGATAAGACTTTTTCATCGGAAATAAATCGAGGTCGTCAACATTTCTCCTGGTCTGACGTTCGGACGATAACGATGCAACCACTCACTACGAATAATGGATCGAGTGACACGAGTGAACATGCAAGAAGCGCATGCATATCGAAGTACCCGCTATGCGTGCAACCTAAAACGCTGCCCAAGAAGGCGTACCGGAAGCGCACCTGGCTTCCCTTACTAGTGCTATCGATCGGAACATATGCCCTCCTTCCTCTGAACTTCTGCTCGTCCCTGGTTTCTCGGAAAGTTTTCCCGCGGAGCTTCGGCGAAACCGTCAGGAGTTTTATTAATTTATTCCCGCGTGGGTTTCCTTCGCCGTGGCGCGTCAGTTTTGGAGAAGTGTATACCTTCCTTCAACGTGCGCGTGCATCTTGCGTTACTCCTTTTTGCCAGATTCGGAGAAAAAGTTGGCACGAGTGCTTTAGTGTGCGCAGAAGCAGCACATGTGGTCACGTTAGCTACTAGTAAAGTCGACAGGCTGTTGGAACGTTCCTAACATCACCTAAAGAGAGAGGGGGAGGGGAGTATTCAGCAGTTCCTTTGAAATCTTCCGAAAGTTTTTGTTTATCCTTAGTCTTGTGTGCTTTCACTCACTCACTCTCATTCACGCACGCACTCGCTCACTTACTCAATCAATCAATCAATCAATCAATCAATCAATCAATCAATCAATCAATCAATCAATCAATCAATCAATCAATCAATCACACTTCTGTGTAGACAGTTGTTGAGTTGAGCATTACTGTCATTAACGGACTTCACAGTGTTACCAATCACTTGAGCACTTATTAATCGTTCAGTTACCATAAACAGGCGCATGCACTTATCATCTAATCACTCATCCTGAAACATACCATGCATTGTGATAGCACTCTTGCTGTATTAACGTGCTGAAGGTCGTAATGGCTGCGGCGTTGCACTGGTAACCACGTTGTCGTGGGCTCTACTACAGATTGCGACGGTGTTTTGGTGAAGCCAAGGCCGTATAGGTACGCAAAATATGTGGAGCTCACTCATAATCACTCGCGAACTATATATTTCGCACTTATGGCTCACAGGGCCTATGACTCAATAAAATATTTCCCATCTGAACTCACCGAAATGTTGCTCAGCTGAACTCACGGCTCGCTCTGAATCCCAGTAAGTCGAGTCATGAGTGTGTTAACGTATACTTAGCTGTTTCGATTGTGGTACCAATGCTCTTAATATTGTGTCTCACGTAATCGGTGCTCTACGTGGCGCATTTTAATCTCGTACCTTCGAATGCGAATTATTACTCAGTGGCAGCAATCCTGCAAGGACATATTTATTAAAAGACACGACTCAAACGAGAAAATGTCTATCAGGAATTTTTCGCCAAACAATTTTCGTGGGGAAGGCAAATCGAGCACATGTCGCGGGATCGAATCCCGGCTTCGGCGGCTGCGTTTTCGATGGACGCGGCAATGCTATAAGCCCGTGCGCTCAGATTTGGGTGCACGTCAAAGAACCCCAGGTGGTCGAAATTTCCGGAGCCCTTCACTACGGTGTCTCTCATAATCATATCGTAGTTTTGAGACGTTAAACCCCAGATATTAAATTGATTTTTAAACATGAGCGGACATAAGGCTGATAGTATTGTTGAACTTGAATGCATGGGACGATAGGTCAATATGGACATAGGTATGCCGGACCAAAAAAAAATTACTCACCCGGACTCACTCTCACTCGTACTCACGGATCGATCGTAGTTGGAATGAGTCTCAGAGAGTCGCCTCCTGAGTGACTTTTCCGACCTATGTACGGTCAAAGCACGCTCGTATATTTTTTTTATGTGTGTGCAAGTTGCTTTTCAGCTGATGGTCGGTGTCCGTGTTGTCCTATACTCTCTTCTGTAGTGTCTGTTTATGTGTGCCTGTCGTCTTTTATCATAAACCCGTACCAACAAGCTAAACTTTTTGTTGCTGAAAGCCTCGTGTGCCTTTCTGCCCTGTGGCCGTAGAAACACCGCAAGCTTATTGATTGATTGATACGTGGGGTCTAACGTCCCAAAACCACCACATGATTATGAGAGACGTCGTAATGGAGGGCTCCGGAAATTTCCACCACCTGGGGTTCTTTCACGTGCACCCAAATCTGAGCACACGGGCCTACAACATTTCCGCCTCCATCGAAAATGCAGCCGCCGCAGCGGGGATTCGAACCCACGACCTGCGGGCCAGCAGCCGAGTACCTAGCCACTAGACCACCGCGGCAGGGCACACCGCAAGCTTATTGATTGATTACTTTAAGAACGGTAACCATCCGACACGAATGCGAAACCCGGCAAGCTGCGACTCAACTCGAGGAAACTGTCGAAGCTGCGCATGTGTGGCGTATACCTTCATAGGAAAGAGGATTAAGTGAAGATAGAAGGGGAGAAATGCAAGCGTCGGTCGTATGGGGGTTAGAGGACAGTCGAAGTCATGCATGCACAACGTTTGCACGCTTGTGATTTGCCTTTCGGGGTTATCGGGTATTCGATTGTATTTGCGATTCATTTACGAGCGGGTGAATGTGGGTGGTTGCGTGTGCGAAGCTTGTTTGCATTGCTACATCTGCTTCGTGGATGGTACAAACACGAAATACTGCTGAAGTAGGCATGATGGACAGGCGGCGCTGCTTCGCTTCTGGCTATAGCTCAATACCGCAAGCCTGTCATTACTTTTGCGCCGTTAGGAATTAGGTACCGGGTTACCCCCCGCCGTTTCCACAACTGCCAGGAAAGGGGTCAAGTGCGGATAGCGGGCAATGCCTCCGATCTTCGAGGCAGTGCGAGACCACGTTATAGTTGCAGAAAGCTTTTGGTGGGGTGGGGGTGGGGGGAGTGGGGAGGATCAACACATTTATTGAGAAAAAAACGTTGATGGATTTCGCCGTCGAGTCGCCTTAGCCGGATGCATTAGGGACCCTTTGAGTTGTATTGAGAAACTTTGTTAGATATGTACCTTCGTTGCGTATTTCGCGTGAACACGCCCTTTACATTTCTCGCGTCATCGTTCGTCCGATTCTTTTCTGTCCGTTCACACTGCTTCGTACGATGACGATCAGGTTCAAATGCCGCCACCTCGTCAAGAATCTGTTTCGCCATGATTTTATCTTTGTTTCCGTCCCTCTATTTCTTGCTAACACTCTGTCTCCCCCTTGCTATGCGCCCGATAAATCGGCGCACGTGTGCGGGGAACTAAGTAGAAGATAAACAAGAGGAGGAAGAGGACAAAGAGGGCGCATGCCGGCGCATCATGATGATAGCTTTGGGTCAGGACAGACATGTTACGCCGTGCAAAAAAGGTCTCTTTTTCAAGCGACGGCCACTTGCGCGCAAACGCAAGGGGCAGCAACACAAACAAGCAAGCAGCAGCAAGGAAGCGCTGATAAACGTGACACCCTGCAGCTCCCTACGCCGTGGCTCGCGGTTGGGTGCGTCAGAAAGCCTCCATGTGCGCGCCTCCGCAAAATTAAGGTCCCCTAGATGAAACATGAATGCAGCGCCATTGGCTCGCGTCAAGCCACTTGTGACCGTAGTCCGCTCAGAGCTGTGAAACCACTATGTGGGAAACGGAAGTGGCTCTAAACGCTATAAACACATGTGTATCGCATCGTGAAGCATCCGCACCGTGGTGTTTCCCGAAATTCATAAGCCAGTTATGAATTTACTTCCTTCCTGTCTAAAACATCATCAAGTCCCAGATAAAGGAAATGCGCTGTCATTGAAATATTCCTAAGATTCATTGTGAAAGACTAACTAAGTAGCTACTGGACACAAATCATTAACTAAGTAAACTGATTGCGATTACAACGTTTTGGAAGGGGAACCAATAATAAAGTTTGACAAAAGTAAAATTGAAATAGTGGATACTGTAAAAACGCGAAGAATAATGTTTCCTTGCTTTACTGGGACCGCTTCTCGCTCTACCATAGTAGAGTACCAGGTACTATAAATCGTTAACAACTTTTTAGGGGCGAAGCTCCTTATAGCGGCACCCGTTCGACCCTCGCAGTCGTAGTAGTAGTCGTAGTGTATAACCGGTCTTACATTTTGATCTCCAAGGTGGTGCCGGTGAGAGATTTCTTCTGTGCGTTGTTGAACAATAAAAAATTCGCAGCGTGCGCGTTAACTAAAAGCCGAATTCTCCTGTCTCTCATTCACCCTCAGCAGCCATTGGCATGTGCATTGAGCACTATCTGACAAGAGAGGGTTGCTACGTTATACTCGCTGGGCATAACCTCCTTGGTTTTAGAAAGGTTTAGCGAGCGTTGGGCCGCAGTGCCATGAATACAGTGAACTAGTATATACCATGAACTCGAGGTGGTTAAAGGTGGGAAGTAGACACGAAGCGCAAGCGGTAAGAAAGCGTGCATGTGCCACCTCTCGTTTAGTCCTTGGAATGTCCGCTGGATGGCGGTGCATATGAGGAATATATGACGAAAAGATGCGAGATGGTGGTACTTGGAGTGTTGAATAGATGGACGAATGGACACACAGACAGATGCATGGACGGACTCACGGATGGCTGCACCGACGGATGGACGCATGGACGGACGCAGGGGCGGATGCATAGACGAACGCAGGGACGGACGCACAGATGGACGTGCAGACGCACGAACAGACGCACGCACAGACGGGCGAATGGACGCACGGACGGTCACACAGACAGACGCATGGACGGACGGAAGCAAGAACGAATGGACGGACGGATGCTTCGCCAAACTCTCCATCATTCACTCCGTGGATATGCTGCCATTTTTTTCAAACACACATGAGGTGGGTTCCTCATGTTAGTTCAGTAATGTCTCGCCTAAATAGGTGTAAAGGTGTTCTAGCGAAATTTCGCTCATACCTTCCCGTATCCGTAAAAGTTTTAATTTATAACACAATCTTGTTAACGTACCTCAGCTATTGTTTTCTGGTTTGGGAAAATACATCCTCCAACATTAGCAAACTGCATGTGCTACAAAAGAAGGCGTTGCTTCATATCGCTAATGCTGATTACAATGCACACACTGCTGAACTCTTTCGCCAGTTTAAAATTATTCCCATGCCCCAACTTTACACGAGTTTTTTTATGTATGCTCTACAAGAAATCTGTGTATAACTGTGAGCGTGCATTTCTTAGCATATCATCGCTGGAAACGAGTACCTCTGTATATGCATTTCGCACCAAGAAGTACTGATTTGTTCCGTTTTGTCGTACTAAGTATGGACAGCAAACGTCACGTCATGCACTGGCGTTTCTCTTGAACAAATTGATTCTCCAAGATATTCATGCGGAACAGTGCCGAATACGCAATATACGAGAGTGTTTCATTCCATGATGCGAGTGCTTGGTTGTTAAAGTGGTGTTATTGTTTCTGTGTATTTTTAATTATTATCAAGCTGTTCGCATTATATTATATAACATTAGAGGTTGACTTGCAATGTGATCGGTTAAAATTTCTTGTTAGTGTATATTGTAGCCCTTTTTGTGTGCCTTGTATTGGGCTCGGGCGCTTCTCAAGTGGATTGATTTTCACTTTTTGCCCGAGCATTCCCGCATTATGATGATGCAAATAAATTTCAACTTCAGCTACAACTTCAACATATACTCTGTCTGTGCATCCGCCCGTACGTCCGTTCGTGCATCTGTTCATCCGTCCGCCCAACCGTCCATGCATCTGCCCATTCGTCCGTCCGTCCGTGCATCGGTCCGTCCGTCCGTCCGTCCGTCCGTCCGTCGTTCTGTCCATATGTCTGTCCTTCCGCCCGCGCATCTGTCCGTTAATCCGTCCGTCCATCTGTCCGTCCTTTAAACTACCCGGCCGGTGATTTCAACGTAGACATTATGAACCTTAGGACCTTGCTTACCTCCATCATCAGCATTAACTTCGTGGATCTACAGCCATTTTTTTTCTTAGTCGAGTGTATTGATCCCGCACCATGGAAACCTTTTTGTGCCTTACGCGGTCTCGCACTGCCTCCGCGATTGAAGATATCATGACCCTACGTCACCATCATGATGTCAGGCTGTATATGACTTCAAGGTTATGCGAGGTTATAGGACGTCAACGGTACGTCGGGGGGACGCCATATTGTTGGGCGATCCGTAATGTCGTCATGACGTTGTACGGTGACGTTATCATGCCTCAGCAACAAAATTAATAACTCATAGCCCTCCATTACGGCGTGCCTCAGAATCATGTAGTGATTTTAGCACATGAAAGCCATAAACCGCATTTTAAAGGCTATAAGCTGTAGCGTTAAACTACGAGGTGTTACTTGACGATGTCACTTGGTGACGTCATTACACGATTTTTATGCGTCACTTGCGTGGACACCGCCGACTATGACTTTGCGCATTTCATGAGGCATTGAAATATTTTCTTCCTGAAGGGACACTAAAGAGAAACAATGCTTTGGTCAAGATTGACAAATTGAACTCTGATAACTCTAAATGTCTTATGTTTCATTCACTCTCACAAGTTCATTATTAACGGAAAAAATCTAGGTTGAAGCTTCATTTTTAAATATCCGCGGGTGGCGTATAAAATTTCGGAATGTATTTTTTGTATTTTTGCAACATTGGCTCGGTGAAATGTTCTGGAACTTCGCGTGCTAGTTCTATGGCACTCACAGATGACAATGCATTTTATTTTTATTGGTCAGTAGCCACGTAGCGTTTAGTAG
Source organism: Rhipicephalus microplus (assembly GCF_043290135.1). Classification (NCBI taxonomy): domain Eukaryota; kingdom Metazoa; phylum Arthropoda; class Arachnida; order Ixodida; family Ixodidae; genus Rhipicephalus; species Rhipicephalus microplus. The sequence goes on along the minus strand of NC_134704.1, from coordinate 36,505,314 downwards.
AGGCCTTCAAAATCGATGACGTCGCAGTGTTTGGTACGGGAATCCACCCACTAATTTCTATTCGCGCGTTTTCTCGCTTACCAAGGGTCGTGTCGTCGTAATAGTAGTGTTTTGAGGATTATGAGATTGCACTTTACTATTACCCCCCCCCCCCCAAAAAAAAATTGTTTTATTCTTTAGTATTCCTGTAATGACGGAACATACGAAGCGGAAGTCTGTTCGTGGGACACGGGATAGCACCTCCTGCTCCTCGCCCACTTCGGCGCTCGAGGCTCCCTGGCTTCCGTCCCGGACGATGGCGCCGCGAAAATCGAGCCGAGCACCGCCGCAGGAACTCGGGCTCAGGAAGTTACTTCCTGTGCCTCGCTTCCGCGGCCACAAGAGCTGCATCTCGCCAGGCTCCTATGGCCCATATAAGAAGAGTTCACGTTCTTCGTCGTGTTTCTTCTTTCTCTGCACCGCTTTTCGCCACGCCTCCACGCTTTTCGGGCCAAACGCGCGCAATAGAGAGCCCCCCCCCCCCCCCCCCACTTCTTCGGGCTAAGTCGTACGCGCTCTCTATCCGCTTAGTTGCGTGCAGCGCGGCTATAGGTGGCGGTTATGTTCCTGGTATCGTTCACTGTTTCTGGTATACTTTGACCTACGCGTTGTTACATTCACAAGGTTAGAAAGGGCGCTGTCCTGCTTCCTGCTGTCAAATAGCCCGCCACGGTGGTCTAGTGGCTAAGGTACTTGACTGCTGACCAGCAGGTTGCGGGATTGAATCGCGGCTGCTGCGGCTGCATTTCCGATAGAAGCGGAAACGTTGTAGGCCTGTGTGCTCAGATTTTGGGCGCACGTTAAAGAATCCCAGGTGGTCGAAATTATCGGAACCCTCCACTACGGCGTCTCTCGTAATCATATGGTAGTTTTGTGACGTTAAACCCCACGTATCAATCAATCCTGCAGTCAAATAGACTTCACGAACGCCTGAGAGCTGTTCTCACCTGTTCCTGTTTGCTGTGTTCACACTATCTCTTCGTGGTTTTTCCTGCTCATCTCTTGTCTTATCTATCGTACTTGATACCCCGATTCCGCGCTCCAAGTGCAGCATAGCTAATCGAGCACATCCTTAGTTGACCGCCTTGCATTTTGCGTCCGTCTATCATTTTTACTCTTTATTTCTCTCTCTCTCACAGCACGATGATCCACATGCGTGGAAGAAAAAAAAATGGCAGCATATCCACGGAGTGAATGATGGAGAGTGGGGCGAAGCATCCGTCCGTCCATTCGTTCTTGCTTCCGTTCGTCCATGCGTGCGCCTGTGTGGCCACCCGTGCGTCTATCCGCCCGTCCGTGCGTGCGTCTGTTCGTGCGTCCACACGTCCATCTGTGCGTCCGTCCCTGCGTTCGTCCACGCATCCGCCCCTGCGTCTGTCCATGTGTCCATCCGTCCGTGCAGCCATCTGTGCGTCCGTCCATGCATTTGTCTGTGTGTCCGTTCGTCCATCTAGTCAACACTCCAAGTACCACCATCTCGCATCTTTTCATCATATATTCCGCATATAGAAGCACCGCCTTCCAGCGGGCATTTCAAGGACTAAACGAGAGGTGGCACACGCACACTTTCTTACGGCTTGCGCTTCGTGTCTACTTCCCACTTGTAACCACATCGAGTTCATGGTATATACTAGTTCACTGTATTCATGGCACTACGGCCCAACGCTCGCTAAACCTTTCTAAAACCAAGGAGGTTACGCCCAGCGAGTATAACGTAGCAATATATATTGCTTAATGTACACGCCAATGGCTGCTAATGAGGAATGAGAGCCCCGCCACGGTGGTCTAGTGGCTAAGGTACTCGGCTGCTGACCCGCAGGTCGTGGGTTCAAATCCCGGCTGTGGCGTCTGCATTTCCGATGGAGGCGGAAATGTTGTAGGCCCGTGTGCACAGATTTGGGCGCACGTTAAAGAACCCCAGGTGGTCGAAATTTCTGGAGCCCTCTACAACGGCGTCTCTCATAATCATATGGTGGTTTTGGGACGTTAAACCCCACAAATCAATCATCATCAATGAGGAATGAGAGACAGGAGAATTCGGCTTTTAGTTAACGCGCACGCCGCGAATTTTTCATTGGTCAACAACGCACCGGAGATATCTCCCACCGGCGCCACCTTCGCAGGTCAAAGCGTAAAACATGTTACATACTACGACGAGGGATGACCGGGTGCCGCTTTAAGGAGCTTCGCCCCTAAAAAAAAAAAGAAAGGAAGTGGGATGAGTAGATGGCGTAATATGACACTCAAGCTATTGTGACAAAATGTGACGTAAACACGAAGACGTGGAATCAAATTTAGACTGCTTCCACCAGTTTCACTTAACCCCACACTTCAAGAAAAAAAAATAATAAAAGGCCCTTTCACTCCTTTCGCACACTTCTGACTTGCCACGTACATACATGACTCTCTTTCAAGAGGCACGTTAACTCTTTCGTGGTCGCACGACTCTCCAGATATAGTGTAATGATTGCAATCCATAAAAGAAAATAATATATCGGGTATCACGTCCCAGAATGACGATATGATTATGAGAGACGCCGTATAAGTGGAGGACCCCTGAAATTTCGCACCGTGCGTTGACGTGACGAAGCACGCGGGCATCCAACATTTCACCTCCACCGAAATGCGACCACCGCTACCGGGATCTAACCGGCGACCATTGAAACCCAAAGAGAGTTATCATGCCTCTTCAAACTAATGTCGTACGCGGGACAAGTCAGGACTGGGCGGTAAGACTACAAGGCCTCACTTTTTTTTTTCTTAGAGCGTGTTCCTTCTGTTTATCGGCTCTGGTTTTCCTTTTTGGAATCTCACCGACGCGGGTTTGGTTCCCTGCAGCTGCGGCCGATAAGACTCCAATGCAGAAGGAACAATGCTGCGCTCCCTGATGATAGGTAGGCTTTGAGGACCACTGGGTTGACAAAATTAACCCAGTGATTAACGCAAGATGTACTCGGATAATTTTGTCCCGCCAGTGGCCCTCGAAGCGTACGTGCGATATAAGTCCACAGTACAGTATACACTGCGTTAATTTTGAGTTAGTTAACACTGTATATTAATGCTGACGCATTGAGTTAATTAATGCTGCAATTAACAACTAATTTATTGTGAGGCAATTCGACGTACCTCACGATAATAATGTGGTTTTAGCGATAGACAAATTCGAAACGTAGTATGCGGACCATAACAAAGGAAAAGAAATGGCAAAACAATGACATCTCCCATGTGCTTTTTTTTTCTTGTACAGTTTTTGTCGCCACTTTTAAGAAGTATTAAAATGGGTGAAGAGTTCAATTTTTATTCTTCTTCAGTTTTTTTTTTTACTTCAGCGTTTAACCGCGTCACGTAGCCGCGGGCACGGGCGAACGAACATTGTGTTTCAGACCAGTCTGTTCGTGTCCGGAGGTGGGAAACGTTTTATCGCAGATGTCCACAGAAATGAAAAACACAGAGCTATGAACACTAAAAAAATGCAATTACGAAACGCTTATATAACACTTGCTTATTTAATGCCACACCCTGTGATACTAAGCGGCGAGCTCGTGTCGACGTGCACAAGTGGTGGAATGTTTTCTAGAGCTTTTGATAGGTGATTTATATCCGAAAAAAAGTTTCCGAACCTGAAATCGAAGAATCCTTTCTGTACAGAGATTCCGCGCAGGGCTATTTTTTCTACACTCAATGGGGACACGAGCAAAGACTGAAGCTTTGCCCTAAAAATAATAATAATAATAGTAATAATCTTTTTTTAGTTGAATTTATTAAAGAAACTTCAGTAGGATAAACCGAGTTATTGGAGCTTGGGTCAATCCTCCTAAGTAAATTATCTCTTCGGTCCCGGCGATAAAAGAAAGCGCCGGGCTGCTACGGCTGGCAAACGCTTCCGAGTACACCTGGCGCTTACAGCTCCTGCTCGCATGCTGCGAAACAGTTAGCGCGCCGATAATTGGACTGGGCCCCCGCTATCTCGAGCGCCGCCCGCTGCAGAACGCATCACGTAATCGGACTAAAAGCAGCACCGTAAGAAATAATAAAAGAAAAGTTTACGCCGAGAAACACCTCCCACTCAGCTTAAGGTGGGTGCGAAAGAACGTAGAACTTTTTTTCTCTTTGCGTATGCAAACCTTGTTAGCGTGCTTGCCGCTACACACTCTCTATCGTAAAGCCAATGTTAGCATAGTAGAGTGTAGAAATAAACCAGGAATGGAATGAAACAACGAGGACAGAATGAAAGAAGAAAGCGGGTGGGAGATATGCTTATGTGAAAACGCCGAGCAAAAGATGGAGTGATCAGCAAGAGAAGAACGGTATAAACTAATAGCTCTCCAAGTAGTAGGCCGGCCCGGTTAAGGCAGGCAGGCTTGTGTGGCAGGCAGGCAGGCAGCGGTGCATATGAGGCTACACGTACGAGAGACACGGCATCTTACCTCAAAGTTTTCCCAAGAGACTCGACTACTCTCTGAAGGCGAATGAGAGGTGGTAGAAACAAACTCGCGCGGAACGCGGTTAGGCTGACGTTCCAAGGTAAACAAATAAAAAACAATAAAAAATGGACTGGTACCGTGTGTGAAGAAAAAAAAGGATCTATAGAAGAAGTGCTGAAACAAGCAAGCGACGCAATATCTTGTGCCGCGAAGCTTCCGACAGAGGCGAGTGCGCATAGGGAAGTGATGGAGAAGGCTGGGAGAAGAATTGCGTTACAGAAAGAAAGAAAAGGTCGAAAGCACGACGACTTCTTTCACGCAAAACAAGCACTCCCATAGAGCCAGGAAGTAGGTGGGAAAGAGTGTGTGAAGAGCAAGCCTTCTTCCCGAAAAAGAGGAGAATGCAGATTCTTTATTTTTTGCCTTTCGTCAAAGTTGCGATGCCACGGAACTCCTTTTTGGCCGTAAGAGTGGTTGAGCTCGTTAAGTAGTCCAGCGGAAGTGGCTGGCGGGCCTCTCTGCCGCGTATATACGCCAAGCGTTGCGAGTCTCGGCGTCTCGTCGGACGCAGTGGCAGGAAGCTTTTTCCCCCAAAGAAACAACTTACCGAGGAAGGCGCGTGTTAATGTCAGCGCGAGTTTTCCTTGAGCACGAGAAGTGGAACTAACGAGAGTACTTATACTGAATAAGGCTCGCGTTTTGTCCATTCTGTAGTGTCGTCCATGTTTTGATGCGTGCTGCTGTGTAGTCTACTAAACATGATAGGGGTGCGAGTATATGTGGAGTTGAGTGCATGCTTTGCAGATGCTTATGCTGTCACTGAAGTGCTCTCTCGTGGGGCTTTTAATGAAGACGGGTGCAACTTTTTTAGGCCCCAGTTGCTATGTCCAGACACTGCATTTGTTTTTTGTTTTTTATTTCCGTGACAATGTCATTCTTCTTCCGTAACCACTCCGACATGTTGTCCGGTCACTATATACAAAAAGGGAGCTTGCGTTTGCATCAACCGCGTACGTGTACGTTCTTTTTTATTTATTTGTCATTTATTTGTTATTTATGACTTGGGGAGAGTAGCATATCATGCATATACTATTTGTTTTTAATCAAAATTGTTCATAAGCGGATGAAGAAATTGTCATCCCCAGTCTGCGTATACCAACTGAAATAAAGCCTTGATTGATGGTTGATTGATTCCGCTTTAAGAGAATGACACAATCGAATGGGAGTTATGCCATGTTCTCCGGTGCTTAAATATTCCTGTAACATGAGTAGATAAGCTTCGCTTGTGCGAACCTACTCTGATAACTTCGCACGCCATGCGTATCATAATTATTCAATGGGTCCTTCTCAACCACGTGTATGATTTCATCGAACCTTTTCTTGTTTTCTTGCGCAGTAAGATGATACCGTGTGTCATCTCGGCCAACTAGTTGCCCTTGCGATCTTTGTTGCAGGTTTGTCGCTACTCTCCGCAACCGCCCTATAGTGCTGCACCAGGCTGAAGGACTCGTGTAAGTGATTGGGCCATGGCGGCTTCCCTTCGGATATACGTCTTTTAATGCGAATCCATCGCACGATAGGCATCTCGACGAGGTCTAGTGAGAGTGGGAGTGAGTGTCAGATACCCATTTTCGATTCGGCATAAATTGTATTCGTTTTGTCCCGATCGATTGTAAGCGGCGCGCACCGCGGAGCGACTTGATGACGCCGCCGCTCGCTTTACTCTTCTTACTCACTCACTCAGTCTGTTTTATTTTTGTTTTTTTTTCATAGTGCTCTCTGCGTTGTCGGAGTACAGTTAATTTCCCCGGGACTTTCCTGGTACTAATGAGGGTCTTAAAGATACTGGCTAGTTTAGGCGGATGTCTGTTCTCTCGCAAAGTGCCGCACGATGATTCTTGCGAATGGGAGTTTAACCAGTCGAGTTATTAGAAACTTAATAGTCAGGCAACTTGGCAAGAGCGTGCGTACGGTGGTTCTTGAGTTACACGTTTACTGTCACGGATATTTGTAATGTGAGACAGGTTCGTGCTAACTGGAGTTCGTTATTTTGTTTTCCTTGTCGCCAGCACGCTTTAAGCTCACGTGATCGATGTCAGCTTCCGTGCTTACTGTGAAATGTAAGCCATCTTACTCTGACAGCCATGTAATTAGCGGTGCGGGATATTGAACTCCGGTTATTTCTTGGATAGGCTGGGGTAATCTACATGGCTTCTTATTCCCGTTTCATTTGTTTATGACTGTGCATGAGTGCAACGCTGTTATAGCTGCACAATTATGACCGCAGCGGATAATCATTAACTATGTGATGGACACATGCAGACAGCAGCGCTTCTATTCGCTCCTTTCGGTGCAAGAAATTTTGATCACGCAGTGGCGCTCCGCAGGATAAAGTAAGTTATTTTTCTTTGTTCCTCCACATGATGCGATGAACTGGCTAAGGCATATTAGCGTAAGGATTAAAATGACGAACACGAGCAAGATGAAAAAGACAAGCGTTATTAATCACAACTGTTTATTAGCAGGAAAGGTTCCACATGTGTATCCTTTTGTCATGCATGTGCCTACAGGAATACAGTGTACATCAAAGGGGATCACTGAAAGATTAAAGATCAGGATCCTGCAAAGCGATAGAAGGCTGCCTTATATGCAACCGTCTCTCGATACGACGAGCTCAATAATACAACAAAACCTTGAGATTCGTGAAGAAGGTGTTCCGGAGCGTAGCGTTTTATCAGGGCGAAAGCCTTAGATGCCACGTGAAACGACAAAATTGACCGTCGGCGGCGCCAGTGTAAACGAGAGTTAGGCCAAAAGGCTACACGTGGGGACGCCACATCCAAAATTAGGGACGCATCGTGACGTTACTGTGACGTCACTTGATAATGTCATTGCGGGGCGTCGTCACTAGGTGTCAAAGGTGGGCCGATCACGGAGGCAGGTCAAAGCTAGCAATGACTCTGAAATCGGAGGCATTGCCAGCTTGCTGCACCTTGTCGGAAATGCCTCCAGTTCAATGCCTCCAAGATTAGAGGCATTGCATCGTAGACCTGCGATCCTGGAGGCCGTGCAAAGCTACGCTAGGTGAAGAAAGCTCTCAGCTCTTTGAAGGACCGGAGGAGGATCAGTTACATCGACTGAGATGGAAAAGAAAAAAAAAGGAATTTCGCCTTCAAGTCTTTTTGGTAGAGGGTGAGTGTGTATCACAGGAATTAAGAAAGCCCCGCCAAAGGGTGGAGAAGGTGCGAGGACATCACATAGAGCGGAGTGAAGAAGAGTGATGGGGAAGGAGGATGGAGACTGAGGTGGGAGAGAGAGTAAAGACGAGAAAAACGAAGAGTGCGGAGGTGAGTAGTCAGGAAGGAGGAGGGAGGAGAGCGTTAAATGAGAACTCGGCTTGTTAAGGTGGGAAGGGGCGATGGAAGATGTGGGAGAGGAAATGACAAGTGGAAACGGGAGGAGGAGCGGAAGAAATAAATAAAGCCGAACGAAATTTCTCATGAAGACCAGATTCGAACCCTGGTACCCATGGTCCGAAGGCGAGCATCGTAACGTAACTATTGGGCTATCGAGCCTGACGAGTATTTATGAGAATCGTACGATTGGCTTGCTATAGACGAGATAATAATAAATAGAGAAGAAGAAAGAAAGAATGAGAACTACATAGAAACAACGTACGAGAGAGACAGAGTGACACAGAGAAAAATAAGTAGAAATAGAAGAAGAAAGGCAAAGAGATATAAATCATCGCACAATCACTTATAGTACATCATAGCAAGAGGTCGTGAAAGGAAAGTGATGGTAGGGATGGCGAAAAGGAGGAGGATAGATGGTAGAGCATAGCATAGCCATGCATACTACAGTATTGCAGGCGCCTAATAAAGGTAAGCGAGGGCGAGGGGGAGGTAAACAAGAAGGGCAAGGCCACCAGCTATACGCTATAAACTGCCCCAATCTTTTTTGTTTGATCGTTGGCCGAGTGTGACTTCACTGGTAGAATGAACGCCTCCGGCATATTGTATAACAGCATTTCAACTGACTGCATTGCGCGATATGAAAAAAGTATATATAGTTACAACTGTAACTGCAGCCATTTCTATGGAGCGCGCTAAACTTGGTAGTTTATCTATAGAGAATAACAGAAAGCTGGTATAGTTGGTACGTATTCAGTGGGAAAAGTCAGGTTGTGCAAACACGGGCAGAAGAAGGAAGTCAGGACACCACAAAATCCCGATGCTTTTGTGATGTCCCGACTTTCTTCTTCAGTCCGTGTTTGCCTCCCTGCATTTTCTCCTTCCTTCACCTTCCTTCCTCCTCCATGCTTGCACGCCCTGTGCTTAGAATTATCTACATAAACTCGCGAGGTTCAGTTGATACCTTGGGATACTTGTTTTTATTTTTTTTTCTGTGCCCTTGCACTAAAACGATATTCTAGCCAGCCTACGAGCTTTTCAGCCACATTTATTCATGCGCGAATAAACAATACCATTACCGTCACCATCATCGCCATCAGTGGGAATTTTCAACACTTCGCGAAAAACGTCCGTTTTTTTTTCTTCTCCTCGCACACATTGTGCCAAGGCACTATGTTCCAGACGACTCGCGTGAAAGGGGCTGAATTAAAGTAGAGTAAAGTGTGACACAGCTTTATCCAGTAACGCGGCCACATGTTTGCGAACCTTTAGTGCTTGCCTCATACTGAACGCTATATATGCAGAAATTGCATCAGATAGTGATGCTGTGAATACATCTCAAAGTTAAAGGGTGTCGTGGCACTGTGAATTCGTATACATAGTTTGTACCCGTCGTTCACGTTCTGTTGTATGTAAAGTTGTCATTCCCATCATGTTTGTATTTAAAGCAACGATGGTAATATTAATATACATCACTGTGTGCATCCTGCGGAAACGCTGGTGGTATAGTATATGTGGCGTACCTCCGCATCCGCGGTTATCGTTTTAAACCGCCAAACCATCCGCAATTTTTTATTTGCCTTTTCTTCGCTTCCTCTGAGCTCCTCGCGGCAACGGAAAAGCACTAATGCGGCTGTGAACAACTGCAAATAGAAGGGGCTAGCTAACAGGCGAAAAGAGGTAAAATCACACAAAACAACAGCAATTTTGCGCTCACGCTATACGTAGTTGCAGAAGACTGCTGTGTCGGAGAGATCTTCCATTATTCTGGACAACAGGCACGTCTACTCTTATAACTCGTTTTGCGTGCGCCGAAAAAAAAAAAAGAAAAGACTCTATAGTTGCTGCCCGCCTCGGTTTCATGCGCGCACGTCGCTCCAGTATACGGCTGTGCTTTCTCTTCCATCCACAGCCTCTCTCGTTTATTTCACAGCACGCTTTTACGTTGTTAACTCGTCCTTCCACTCGTCGCGACAGCTCTTAGCTTGCTCATCGTCGCGTTGGCTGCGGCCAGTACGTCTTCCCAAATGCGTGCAGTACAGGGAAGGGCTCGCAATTGTGACGCACGACCAGAAAGAAGCACGATCCAGAAAGCTTCGAGATATGCGCGCGCATTGCGAGCTACTAATCGTTTCGCGTATAAATTTCGCTCATTAGCCGTTTCTTGGATTGCGATCAGCGGATAATAGTGACACGTGATCTTCGTGCCGTCCTTCGGTATGGTCTATACCTGACGAGACCCGCGGCTTTGGTCATGCTGCACAGACTCGACGAAGGAAGAATAGGCAAAGCCATTTTCGGGTCTGCTCCGTACGCTGCTCACGGATCATGGCGCGTTGGCCGGCTGGCAGTGCGCGCGGGTCCACTGGGAACTTGCGTTTTCCTGCGCGGCTGTGTGCCTGCGTCGAGACCCTCTGTCCGCCGCGGCCAGTTTTTTTCTTCTTTTTTCGAACACACCCTGGTTCTAAGTTTGTCTCGTGTACCTCGTGCGAGTATTCACCTGCGTGATTCCTTCAGATATGCGTCCGGCGAATTCGCTTTCCGCATGGTACGACTGTTTTCTTTTTCGGTGAGCTGCTTCCACCCTGCTTTCCCAACTGTTCAAACGAGGCTCTTATGCAGAAAGGCGAGGACAGGGCGAAGCGCAGTGCGATTAGTGTGCGCAGGGTGCGACTCCAGCTTTTGTGTCTTCGGGAGGGGTTTAGTTTTCGCCAGTGTGGACGTTTTAGTCCATGATGTGTGTCTTCGATGAGGAGTAAAACGCAGGGTATAACCATGCTAATTGGAAAATTTTTCACCCTTTGTAGAAGCAAGGTGGTACCAAGTTGTATATTATGTTAACATACTTGTTTTGGCGCGTTGTTATGGCGCCTCAGATGTGTATAATATTTGCTTTTCTTAATTGACGATCGCACAACTATGAATGTTAAACTTTGAGCAATATTGGTGGGCGCTGTGGATGGAATTGGCCGTTTGGTGCCGTTTGGAGTATCGTTAGGGCGGACAAATCTTGGATATGAGATTTATCGATGAGTGTGGTTAAAGTGACACCTTATGATGGCGAAGATTTTTGTGGTGGTACCTTACTGATAAGCGCATGTGCGGTGACGGTTTCCTCAAAAGGTATTTATAGGTGGACTGTTTGAAATAAAGATCAGGGTATGGATCAGGTGTCACCGGGTATGTTATTCGTGAGCAAAAAAAAAAAGGCTCAGATGATGCAATCAATGAATGAAAATTAGGGTTTAACCAACACAATCTGCTTGGTAGTCGAAGCCCGCAAAGGCCGGGTTCAGTTCCGGAACAGGGAGTTTTCTTCAGCTGGATGCTTTCCTCGCCGAGCACCATCCGTATGGTGTTCGTTGTGGCTTCGTGCTATGAACGGGTGGTTGTCAATTACCCCCTAATAGCTCTTCCGCCACATTTCTGAATCCTGTAGAACTCATTTGGAAAATTATGTCCTATAAGGTCTTATGCACTTGAAACTGCTTCAAAGAAGAACTGTATGCATATGTCATGTCGGGCGGCGAGTCATCGTTTACAGATGTAAAATATTTCGTGACAGAAGCGCAGAATATCACCTGACGTCACACTCTGCGGATCCCATGATGGGCGGGCGTTCAAAGCTGCCCACCAATCGCAAAGAGTTCAGCCATAATTCGTCCTCTTCGGCTTTCGCAAGAACTACATGTGTGGCTACGGATGTGGGCCATTGCCCTACAGACGTATTGTGGGTACTTCGAAAGTTTGTAGTATGGAACATTTTGGCGTGCTGGGTACATAAGAACTCTGCTTGCAATATATATAGCGCACCGTTGCAATTCAGCGTGCTCAAGGTTTTCACTTTCAGTAAATGCCCAAGGGCAGTTCACAGAGGCTTATGTCGCGTGCACAGACACTCATGCTCGTACTTTGGCGTCAGTTGGGGTGTCCAGCGAGAAGGGAATTGTGTCAAGTTATTCATAAGGAGATATGAACGGGGCTGGATTCCGCTATTACGTTCCACTCTGAAAGACGGAGCTTTCGCGCCCTTCAAGCTGCTGTTTTGAACTACGTATAGAGACAAATAAATAGTGAGATATTCATCTTGTTAGGTGAACGAAATGTCGCAGATGTAATATACACAAGCTTACGCTAATAAGCACTTTGATAGCAGTAACACGCTAACGTCGGGTGCCCAGATGTTAGCTGTACTTTCGAGGAAAAAAAAGTGCGAAAATGAGACGGAAGGGAAGACTACTCAACGTCCCGTGGTTCATCAATATATCGCGTTCTAACTGGCTCTTCAAGATGACCTTCTGTAGTTGTCTGTATCATTTTGCCGGCTTTGATTTTATGGAGGGGCCTGACGATCGCTTGATTAGCACTTACTGGAATGGCCGACCATGTTCTATTGGATGTTAACGGCTGCCAATAACATCGATCATTTACTGTGCAGCTGTCCTCGATTGTGAATGTACTAATCCTACGAGTACCAAGTACGTTGCGACAAACCGCGTCACCGTGCCATCCTTACACTGTTTCCACCGATCAATGAAAAGGAAGCAGCGAAAGTATTGCACGTCTGTTCCTCCTCGTCTCTGAACTTTATCTTCCTGTGGAGTGTGCGTGCGTGCGTGCGTGCGTGCGCACACGGGCTTATGGCCCAGATCGGATTGCCGGTTGTAACCCCAACATTTGGCTTCTACGCGGTGTAAAATTACAGGTTTCCGTGCGAACGTCTGTCATACGCTCTGACAAGACCCGGATCGAAAAGGCAACCCGTTCGCATCAATCGTGCAATAATATTGCTCACGAGCACATCCCAAGGTTCGCACTATCGACCCATCTTTTCAGAATCTTGTTGCATTATGTAACATGCGCCATGTGTCCTCACAACATTGCGATGACCCAGTTTAACATGTTTATGCTTGTTTATTAAGGCGAAAGCCTCAGATGCCCCGCTAAACGCGAGAACTCAGGGCCCGTTCTCACAGCCGTCAAACGACTCTTCCTGTCGCCATAACATCACCGATTTTTGTCAGGGCAGAGCATTTCTGACCCGTTTTCTCTTCAAAATTGGGGTGATGGTGATGAAAAGCGATGCTCTAAGTTTCCGTCGCCGGCGCGGAGACGGAGCCCCACTCTTCATTGTACCAGGGCCAATTCCTCCTCGGCGCAGCCGACGAACAGAAGAAATCGCGGAGAGCGCAAAACAACACCGGTATAGAAGGACTGGATGTTTGCATGCTCACGGAGAAAGGGATTGTCGTGCACAAAAATGTACTACTGCCGGCCTTGCAACCACCGTCGTCTGTCCGTACACAGCTCCGTCGTGTATTCTCTACGTTCTTTTTTTTTCACGTCCCATAACGCGACTGGTCGTTTGATGGCTGTGAGAACGAGGTTTTACCGGCCTCCGGCGTCGGCGTCCTCATCCTCCGAGGGCGGCGACAACACGAGTGAAGCAAAAAGCCATATCAGGTACCACATGTCACAGACCGCCACATTTGTGAAGTTCTCATTGAAGTCATCGTTGCACAACGTGACGTCACGTAGTGGAGTAGTCACACGTCATCATTGTACGCTAAAGGTGGCCGATATTTCAGCCAGTGCAAAACAAGCTCAAGTGCAGAAGACTTACAAAGCCTGCTGGATGCATTACAACATAACGATAGTTTCAGAAAGCAGTCGGAGGCTGCTGACCCGCAGGTCGCGGGATCGAATCCCGGCGGCGGTGGCTGCATTTACGATGGAGGGGGAAATGTTGTAGGCCCGTGTGCTCAGATTTGGGCTCACGTTAAAGAATTCCAGGTGGTCGAAATTTCCGGAGCACTACGGCGTCTCTCATAATCATATGGTGGTTTTGGGACTTTAACCCCCCCCCTCCATATCAATCAGAAATCAGTCGGAAGGGGCGTGGAAGGTTCGTTGCATCTAGAGTTACTGTATATGCTACCTTAAGGTAGTAGAGTCCCCGCAGGGGTGCCTGCGCCTGCGCAAGTAGGCGTTTGGTGTGTAGCGACACCACGGACCCGAGCTAACGGGGGAGTTTCTACTCCCTCCCACGCCTAGCCGTGCGTGGCTTTGCCGTGCCCGGGGAAAAGGGGATCCTGGGGGTTGAGCTGACGCTGGGTGATTGGACCTTTAAGGCCCCCCGGCAGAGGCAACACACCCCTTTGGCCCCGGCTTCACGCAGACGGCACCCCTGGGCTGACCCACCCAGGGGAAATCGGCAGTCGCCTTTTCCTATCTCTCTCCCCTACAACTTCGTCTTTATCTCTCACTTTTAGCCTGATCCTGTCTACTTCCCTTTTCTGTTTACTTCACATTTTCCTGGCGGCAAGGGTTAACCCTGCGCAAATAGCCTACCTTGGCCTAGGTGCATTGGGTTATGGCAGTGTTGTACGGCTGACGTCTGCAAGCTTTCATCACCCTCACACTTGCAGTGTCCCCTTGTTGGGCTCCGTGGTGGGTGGCCGCCAACGCTGTTGAACAAAAATAAGACTGGCATGCATAGAGCATTTCCCCTACTCACTGATCGTACCGGCTTAAAGCGGGTACGTGCCGACGACATCAATTTTTTACCAGCCAACAGAAACATTTCCTCACTTCCACGTCATTCACTGTGAGAAAACTGGAAAATGAGCCAGGACCGTATCTCCTTTCGTAGTTGCCAGGTGTCTTACAGAAACTCTCAGGGCTGGATACAAGGTAACCAAAATGGCTAGCGGAGACCTCCTCCTCGAAATTCGTGACAAAGAACAATTTGAAAAGCTAGACGGCCTCTCATATTTCGGTGACGTACCAATCACCATACCACGACACAGATCAATGAACATAACTCGTGGAGTAGTATCTGACGTAGACCTACTTGACCTGACTGAAACTGAACTTTTGGAGGGGTGGAAGAGCCAAAATGTTACTAATAAACAGAGAATCATAATCAGAATAGATAACAAGGAAACACCTACAAAACACTTAATACTCACGTTTGCTTCCAGTAAACTACCAGAATCTATTCAAACAGGGCACACGAAGACATCTATCAGGCCGTACATACCAAACCTTCGTCGTTGCTTCCAATGCCAGAGGTATGGCCATGGCTCTAAAAGCTGTCGTGGTCGCCAAACTTGTGCACAATGCGGAGTCCTAGGACACGTGTCTGAGAACTGCAAACAACCGCCACACTGTAAACTGTGAAGGAAACCATGCCACATATTCACGCTCCTGCACATACTGGAAAAAAGAAAAAGGGATAATTACATCGAAGGTGAAGAAGAACATTTCATTTAAGGAAGCACGGCGAAGAGTCGCACCATTCTATGGACCTACATACGCTGATGCGGCGCGTCAGGGGGCACCGCCGCACCAGTTCTCGTCACTCCTTCGGCCCGCGCATAGTGAGCTGGTGGTTGTGGCATCTGCACCCAAGGCGACTGTAGTCCAGGCTACACCGCCTACTCCCGAACAGAGACCGGAGACTCCAGAGTCCTCGGGTCTCAAGGCCTCACCTCACCAGGCGAGGCCCAAAATTCGTACTAACAGCTCGCACGTGCGGGCATCCAGTGCCTCCGAGGAGGTAATAGATACGTCGGTACCCTTCGTGCCTAAAGAACTACGTGGCTCCTTGGAGCGCGCCAAGAAAGCAAAAAAAGCAGATAGCAGGGCTTGGTAACGGCCCTGTTACGTGAACTCAAACTCCCTGTCTAAACAGCCACTTGCTTTTCGTACACACAGCACAATTTTACATTCACCATGAACACTCAAATTATACAATGGAACGCCAGGGGCCTTCTCAGAAACCTTGACGACATCCAAGAAATTTTACATGAACACTCACCAAAAGTGCGGTGTGTACAAGAAACACACCTTAATTCAAAACGCACCAACTCTCTTCGTAAATACGTTATTTTCCGAAAGGACCGTGATGATGCCATGACATCATCCGGAGGTGTTGCCATTAGAGTGAATCAAAGGATTGCATGCACACACTCACAACTCCAAACATCCCTAGGGGCAGTGGCTGTTCGAGCGGTTCTTTTTGATAAACTGATCACAATTTGCACTATTTACATTCCTCTTAGCTATCAGCTGCAAAAACGTGATTTATACTCTTTAATTGATGAACTTCCGAAGCCTTATGTTCTCCTTGGAGACTTTAATGCGCATAGCAGGCTATGGGGTGACTCTCGTTGCAATCGCGTGAGGTCAACTGACTGAACAGTTCCTTCTCTCGTCATGCACGTGTGTCCTAAATCAAAAAGAACCAACCTAGTATAATCTCGCTAATAATACCTACTCCTCCATAGACCTAAGCATAGTATCTCAATCTCTTGTGCCTCTACTCCAGTGGGAACTCATCAGTAATTCGTACGGAAGTGACCACTTCCCCATAGTTTTGAGCACAACCACAGCAACTGAGTGTCCACCAGGTGTTCCCAAGTGGCTCATAAACAGAGCCGACTGGGAACAGTTTTATATCATCGCTCGTTTATATGTTGGAGTGACATATGTACTTTGAGAATTGATGTTGCTGTTAACTACTTCACAGCGTTTTTGATTGATACTGCAACAAAATGCATTCCACAGACAAATGGACACCCTGGAAAACGGCGTGTGCCATGGTGGAACTCTGAATGCCGAAACGCGCGCAAACAGTAAAACAGAGCATGGAGGTTGCTTTGGAACTCACCGATAGCCTAAAATCTTGACACCTTCAAGAAAATAAAGTCTCAAAGCAGGAGAACACGTCGGCAGGCCAGAAGAGAAAGCTGGCAGAAGTTTTTGTCAGGAATCAATTCATACACACAGGAGGCTAAAGTCTGGAACATGATTGGTAGGGTAGCAGGAAAACAAGTACACACACTTCCACTCGTAAACACACAGGTTGATACCTTGGAAGATCAGGCAAACTTCTTCGATGCACACTTCGAACGTGTAACCAGCTAGTCACACTATACTGACCCATTCCAAAAATACAAAACAAGAATAGAAAAGCAGAAAATCGAACACAAATGCACTAGATACGAGGCATATAGCCAAGCTTTCAGTTTAGCTGAGCTCCAAACATTTCTAAACTCCTGCAGTACTTCTGCGCCAGGTTCTGACCGTGTGGTGTATGAAATGTTAAAAAAACTACCAATTGAAACGCAAAAAACCTTACTTTGTTAGTACAACGCTATCTGGTTTTCTGGCGCTATCCCTACTTCCTGGAAAGAGGCTATTATTATTCACATTTTTGAAAGAAGGCAAGGACCCTTCTTCAGCTTCGAGCTATAGGCCTATTGCACTTATTAGCTGCTTGTGCAAAGTCCTCGAAGAAATAATAAACTGCCGACTTGTACATTTCCTTGAAACAAACAATTTACTCTACCCATTTCAGTTTGGGTTTCGAGAGGGTAGATCTACCACAGACTACCTTGTCCGTATCGAGGCACAGATCAGAGACGCTTTCGTCCATAAACAATATTTTCTCTCTTAGTTCTTCGATATCTAAAAGGCTTATGATACAACATGGCGCTTTGGAATACTAAAAGACCTGTTCCACCTTGGCGTGCGAGGAAGAATGTTTAATATAATCGAGAGTTACCTGTCAAACCGGACATACCGTGTCCGAGTGGGCAGCGTTCCTTCCCAAACATTCGTCCAGGAAACAGGCGTTCCGCAAGGTGGTGTATTTAGCTGCACACTTTTTTCTCATCAAAATGAATTCCTTGCGCTTGTCCATCCCTCGCTATATGTTTTATTGTACATATGTCGATGACTTCCAGCTTGGCTTTAGATCTTGCAATCTGGCCGTGTGTGAGCGCCAGGTTCAGCTTGGTTTGAACAAAGTCTCCAATTGGGCTGAAAAAAAAAACGGGTTCCGTCTGAATGCACAGCAAAGCACGTGTGTCTTGTTCTCCAGGAAGAGAGGCATTCATCCCGAACCCGATATTCAACTGCATGGTCAACGTCTTTCCGTTAATACCGAACACAAATTCTTAGGCCTAATCTAAGCTAACCTTCGTACGACACATCAAATATTTAAAAAAACAAGTGCATAAAAGCTATGAACGTTCTAAAAGTGTTGTCTCGCACTACGTGGGGAAGCGACAAGAAGTGTTTAATGAGTTAGAATAAGAGCCTCGTACGAACCCGCCTAGACTATGAGGCAATAGCATATCAGTCTGCGACACCTACTGCCCTCCAAATGCTTGATCCTGTTATCATCTAGGCATCCGCCTCTCTACGGGGGCTTTTCGCACTTGCCCCGTAGAGAGCCTGTACGTGGAATCGAACGAATGGTCGCTCCACCTACAGAGATGTTACATGTCTTTTAAATATTATTTTAATGTAAACGCGGACAAGGATCACCTGGTGGACCAGCTAGCTAGATCCGCTAACAAAACCACTATCAACACTTCGATACCGATTCCTGCACTCGACTTGAAAGCTGTTCTAAAGTGAAAACTCAGGGGTTATTGGCAGAGCACATGGGACACACACACAGGGAATAAATTGCATGTCATCAAGTCGCAACTTGGTCATTGGCCGCCAGTATCAAAATCGCGCCGAACAGAAGTAATCCTTACAAGGTTAAGAACAGGTCATACACACACAACACATTCATTTCTTTTACATGGGGGCGATCCACCTTTGTGTGACAGATGTGGAGAAGCACTCACCGTACTTCACATTCTAATACAGTGCAATGAATCAGACAAGCTAAGAAGACAACAATTTCCATTCCCCTACCGACAACAGATACCACTACATCCTGCAATGTTCGTCGGTAGGGAACCACTTTTTAGTCATAAATCATTTGTAGCGTGTTTAAAAGGAATTCGTACTTTTCATATCATATACCCGGGCATTCCGTAGCACGACCTATCCAGAGAGGTGCCCGCTGCGGTGGCTACACTCAACAAAGCACTTGCCTCACCGCCCTTGGACGCAAGGGTGTGAACGATCGAGGCACTAGGGCTTATGCCATACGTGCCCATCATGGTTTTTATTCTCACAAACTTTCGTCACTCATTAACACCACACACTTTTCATGGCATGCTCATGATTTTATTACTTCTATGTTTTTACCCGCCTTAGAGCGAGGAATTTTAAGGCCCTTATACAGCCGCTAATCACAATCATTGTTCACATCTCTTGCCCCATGAACTGGCGCTCTTTGGTCATCAAATGGCCCTTGCGCCACAAAGCACCAAACATCATCATTAAGGTAGTAGAGTTACTAGCTAAAGTTGCTACCTATCTGTTTTTCAAACGTCGCTAGCAAGCATGCACTACGAAGAAGCTGATGCACAGGCCACACCTGAAGAACATGGCCGCACGGCCCAAAGTGCTTGCCGTCCACCGAGAATCTTGCCGTCCACATTGCCGTTCACCTATAAGTTACCGTCGTGCGCTCTGTAGATCGTTAGCCACGAAGTAATGCTTTAATTTGTTTTAGATTCATTTGCTCGAGCTTCGACAGCATAGTAGTTACGTCTATTCATCGCCGTTTTCGAAAGAAAAAAAAACATGCTGAAATAATCAATGCTCTAGGCTTAGTGAGTAGATACGTGCACTCCAGAAATCTTGGAAAACATATATTACGTGTTTTTCAATTGTTTTTTATCCTCCATAGCTGGCGCCACATGACGTTAAGTCAGCGGTGGCGCATGCTAATCGGCACTCAGCTGTGCCTTTGAGCTACCGGATAGAATAAAAAAATGTCTTTGCACTCCCGTGGCACAGTCCCGAAAGCCAGCGTTTTCTCTTTCGTGCCAGTCGTTGAAATGTCAAGCACGTCAACTGCTGATCGTTGACAGGCTCCGTCGATCGGCGACAGGCTTGCGCAAGCCGCCTGCAAGAACAGACTGCGGCTTCGCCACATAGCTATGGTTGCTAGCCGGGTAAGATGGCAGACCTATGCGCAACTCTGCTCCCGTAGGGAGCATATACAGTAGCTCTAGTTGCACATAATTGGGGGAAAAAGATAAAGAAGATGGCGCTTGCCTTCGTGTTAACTGAGGAGGATGCGTAAGGAAACTTGTGAGCTTTTACCACTTCGCAAATCTCGCTGAAAAATATACGAGTGCTCACACACACTGCCCATTCGCAATGTATCAGAATGTGGGACGTGCACGTGTGTCCCTTCATTATAATATATTGATGTTAGCTCCTTCCCGAAAGTAGCAGGGTCTTCCTTTTCCACAGCATAATTTGAATAAAGATCAAGTGGTCACACCATTACAACTGCACGTGAAAACGTATGTCGCACCAACCATGCTATAAAGGATTGACTTATACCTGTCACTTTATTGTCGGCAGTGTAATCACGGGCACCGTAATTTAAAACATATGTTCTGGCATGCGCAGGGTAGAGCTCAGAAACCAACTCATGGCAGTCCGCATGGTCCGGGACATTGCTGAGAGGCTCTTGTGTTGACTCCCGTTTGTTGGCGCCATGCTGTCCATGAGGAGCACAGCCGGGATGCGTTCCCAAGACCTGAAACACCAGTGCCTTTTTCTCGAAACGAGCGTCCAGCGTCGTGAAGCAACAAAGGGATAAGAATGTGGCAACTTCTATGGACCGTGGGCCAACTTCGCTACAGACATTTCCTCCAGAATGGCTTGTTTGAGGAGGCTAAGCAGCCAACCGACCTCGTAAATCGAGACAAAAGCGATAAGTCGTTTAGTCCTTTGCTGCCTTTCAGGGAGAGACGACAGTAGCCTACTCGCCCGCCAACTTCCTCCGTGATGCACCCCACTCCCCTTCTCTTCAGTGAAGCTGACCGGAGGAACATTAAGTCCGCGAGTTTAATGACTATTCTGTGACCGTATGCCATGATGGGTGGTGTTATGTGTGTGTTTGGTTTTTCAATCAAGAAAGATGAGCCCGAAAGGGCTTAAAACGATGCTGCAAAGTGCAGGAAGTCGCTCTGAACCATGGTTTAACGGTTCATTCACCACGCTCGTGGTTTGCGCAACTCTAACCTTCTATGTCATAAGAATTGTAAAACGTTCAGTAAATCTGTTTGTTTTCGCTTTCCCCAACTTGTCAGCATTGTTTCGTACACCCGCAGTTGCTCCACACTACCACAAGAAGTCAGGGTCCGACGTAAACCCGACGTCTCGACAACTCGCGTCAGTGAGGACACGTCGGTTAGACCCCAGATCCACAACACTCCAGCTTCCGACACTTTCCTGGGGGGAGCCACTTGGCTGAGCTTGTGAGGCCTCCGGTGCCGTTACGCTTCTGCCACTTCTGCACCATAATAAAATTCTCACTCACTCACTCCCGAATGTAACACAGCCCACAAATATGCTTGCGTCAGTGTATCACAGAATAACATCACTTTTTTTTTAAATGCGAAGCATGTCTTAGCGAACTTCGGCTACTTTGAGCGTATCTATCTATCTATCTATCTATCTATCTATCTATCTATCTATCTATCTATCTATCTATCTATCTATCTATCTATCTATCTATCTATCTATCTATCTATCTATCTATCTATCTATCTGTCTGTCTGTCTGTCTGTCTGTCTGTCTGTCTGTCTGTCTGTCTGTCTGTCTGTCTGTCTGTCTGTCTGTCTGTCTATCTATCTATCTATCTATCTATCTATCTATCTATCTATCTATCTATCTATCTATCTATCTATCTATCTATCTATCTATCTATCTATCTATCTATCTATCTATCTATCTATCTATCTATCTATCTATCTATCTATCTATCTATCTATCTATCTATCTATCTATCTGTCTGTCTGTCTGTCTGTCTGTCTGTCTGTCTGTCTGTCTGTCTGTCTATCTATCTATCTATCTATCTATCTATCTATCTATCTATCTATCTATCTATCTATCTATCTATCTATCTATCTATCTATCTATCTATCTATCTATCTATCTATCTATCTATCTATCTGTCTGTCTGTCTGTCTGTCTGTCTGTCTGTCTGTCTGTCTGTCTGTCTGTCTGTCTGTCTGTCTGTCTGTCTGTCTGTCTGTCTGTCTGTCTGTCTGTCTGTCTGTCTGTCTGTCTGTCTGTCTGTCTGTCTGTCTGTCTGTCTGTCTAGCCAGCTACGACTTTTAGCTATCCTGGTCGCTTCGATAATGGTATCGATACCAAACTTGGTATGACATAACATGACTGTAGAAGAGCATATTTGACTAGGCATAATATGAAAATCGTGACATGTATGTCATGAATGTCATGATTTACATTTTATGGTCCTGCAGCTCTTGCGGTGGTTTCGTACACATTACATGTCGCAAAACTGGCATGGTATGGCATGATTGCGTGGCGAACACAAGCGACAGACCCCAACATAAAAATCATGACATGCGTGTCATGTAACAACATGGCTACATGCCAGGCTCATGATGCACTCGCGGCCGTTTCGCTAGCGTCAATATACCAAATTTGGTTTTACAGTACGTGAATGGATGACGAAGGTGTGATACTGGTGCAAACATGATAAACATGAGATGCGTGTCACAACATGACTGCATGCTACGCTCATGATGCGCTCACGGCCGTTTCGCTAGGGTTACATATACCTCATTCGGTATTACAGTACGTGAATAGATGACAAAGGTTTGTGACCGGTGCAAACATGATAATCATGTGATGCGTATCATGTAACCACATGACTACAAGCCACAGTCAAAGCGCCAATATATTTCGACGTGACGCGGTGCGCGTGCTCTCCGGCGGTCATTTCGTCGCGTCACGCCGGCGTTACCACGCCAGGCGCCGGTCCTACTTGCAGGCGCGCGCCGCGCTGCGTTCCTTCGACGCATGCGGGTTTCAGCGCGTCCGGTGTCCCTCCGTCACGAAAAGAGGGAGACGCAGTGCTAAGTAACCCATTGGTTGGTTGCGAAACTTTATTGAGGTCCTGCAAGGCGCGCGTCAGCGCGCAGCGGGCGACTCCCACGTCGGGACCGTTAGGCCAAGCCTATCGGTCGCTCCGCGGGCCTGCTGGACGGCCCAAAGTTGGTCGGCCAGGAGGGAGCTGCGTAGGGCCGCCTCCCACCTGACCGATGTAGTGTTGGGGTTAGTGTACAATGCCTTGTACTCCCAGAGCATGTGCGCAAGCGTGGATACATCCCCACATGCGGGGCAAGCGTCATTGGGAAACACGTCAGGATAAATAGCGCGAAGGGATCTCAGGTCAGGGTACGTGTCGGTCTGCAGTAGTCTGAGCGTAAGGGCCTGTGGCCTATTAAGATTTGGATGAAGGAGTGGATATAGTCTCCGCGCGAGGTAAAAATATTTTGTTATTTCGTTGTAAGTAACCGATTGGCATAGAGTAATGTTACTCTATGACATCGGCGCGAAATGCAGCATGTCGCATTTCGCGCCGGTTGTCGCATTTCGCACCGGTTGCCGTCGGGCCGCGTCGACAGACGCTGGTCGCGCCTGGCGTCAGACTATAGAGTGCTCGCGTTTTGCTAACGCAGCGTCGCTGTGCCCAGCGTGCGCGCGTCAACGCTACATTGCATTATATTGGGCCCTTCATGATGCGCTCGCGGCCGTTTTTCTAGCTCCACATTTACCAAATTTGGTGTTACGTGACGCCAATGAATGGCAAAATATATGACTGGTGCAAACATGATAATCCTGACACGCGTTTCATGTAAGAACATGACAACAAACCACGCTAATAGCGTGCTCGCGGCCGTTTCGCTAGCTCCACATATACTAAAGCTGGTATCACGTGACGTGTATAGATGACGAAGGTAAACGACACATCCAAACATGATAATCATGACACGGAAGTCATGTATGGCATCATTTACCTCCTCCTCGTAATATTGTGCTGATTTTTTTGTGACTTATCAACATTTCTCATTCGTGCTTCCTATATCATCGATTACCACTGTACGTGGGATTTGCCCTTTTTTTTTTAAAATATGCTGCCATATTGTGATCTTCTTTGCTGCATTTACATGTGAATGGCAACAATGGCCAAAAGGCCTGCTGGGATTAATATCTGCATAACCCACGGCTTTTGATGGAGTGCATCGCTTGATACAAGAAAAATTCTACCAGCACGAAATGTACTCAAGTGACCACGATTCGTTTTGCGTTACCGAGCTAGCTGTTACCTGAGTTACGCTGTCCTCAAAGTTTCGGGATAACTTCACTGTTCTTGTATTTCTCAAACTACGGTAGGGTGCACGCTTACGGAAACACTATAGCGCCGTAATTGAGAGACACACGTGACTAACCATGCTTGAACCAATTGATGGTGTTTCTTCTAGCGTGACTTAGGTCAACGTATGCGCCTAACAGCTGGTGCAACATAGCAATTCTTAATAGCTAGACATGCCGACGACTCCCATTAATCGGCTTTGAACGCCAGTCTATATTAGTTTCTCTATATGACTTCTAAAGGGACCATATACACCGAGAGTGTAGCCACGATTTTTAGTTTTTTTAGAAGGAAGGTACGCCTGTTTGTGTGAATACGTTGGTACGTGTACATATATATATATATATGTACACACGCAAAATTGAGAGGTCCAGGAGTGGGGGCGGGCAAGGGTCGAACTTTTGCCACCCCTATTCTTGGTTACGCTAGTAACGCTCAGCAACATCTATCCTGCGTTGCGCAAAAACTCGCCTCAGTGGCAGATGAAGAGGAACAAATAGATGATAGAGACAAGGAAAGAAAAATAAAGATGCTGGTATATACACGTGGCATAAGCGGGTAAAGCTAGCCTGAGTGCAAGCCAGGTTCCCGAGAGTCAAACTCTGTCTCAAAGATAAATAATGAAAGCAAATTAAGAAAGAGAAAGCCTCACGCTTAGGCAACTTCACCGTGGCCTTTGGGCTCTTCACTGTCAACGTGTGGCGGCAGGGAGACAAGCGAAGTAGATAAGGCTCAGTCCTGGTGACGACGCAAGGCTTATAGCGCCTTTTCAGATCGATTAATTTACTTCAAAGGCCGCAGGCTTTTTCATAGCCCTCATATGTTTGTTTGTTCCCGGGTGGGATGGATGGGTTCGTTTCTTTGCACCTTTCCGTCCGGCAGGAATCGTCAGGGCCGCTCTAAGGTGCCTCTTAGAAGCACGTTTGATTTTTTGCCTTCAGCGTGTTTGATACCACGGCGCTATCGCTCGTCATTCTCAGTTCTGAAAGGCTTGTTTTTGCAGTGCTATTCTCGTTATGTCAAACTATGCACTAAGTGTGATAAGTTTTGGTTCAAAGACAGAAAGGAGGAGCACGATTGGAAGAAGCGAAGGATGAATGAGAAGTTAAAAAGTTATGTGAATTGTTATGTGAATATATATATATATATATATATATATATATATATATATATATATATATATATATATATATATATATATATATATATATATATATATATATATATATATATATATATATATCATCAGCCTGTCTACGTCCACTGCAGGACAAAGGCCTCTCCCATGTTCCGCCAGTTAACCCGGTCCTGTGCTTGCTGCTGCCAATTTATACCCGCAAACTTCTTAATCTCATCTGCCCACCTAACCTTCTGTCTCCCCCTAACCCGCTTACCTTCTCTGGGAATCCAGTTAGTTACCCTTATTGACCAGCGGTTATCCTGTCTACGTGCTACATGCCCTGCCCATGTCCATTTCTTCTTGATTTCAGCTATGATATCCTTAACCCCCGTTTGTTCCCTAATCCACTCTGCTCTCTTCTTGTCTCTTAAGGTTACACCTACCATTTTTCTTTCCATTGCTCGCTGCGTCGTCCTCAATTTAAGCTGAACCCTCTTTGTAAGTCTCCAGGTTTCTGCTCCGTAGCTAAGTACCGGCAAGATACAGCTGTTATATACCTTCCTCTTGAGGGATAGTGGCAATCTACCTGTCATAATTTGAGAGTGCTTGCCGAATGTGCTCCACCCCATTCTTATTCTTCTAGTTACTTCAATCTCGTGGTTCGGTTCTGCGGTTATTACATGCCCTAAGTAGACATAGTATTTTACAACTTCAAGTGCACTATTACCTATCTCGAAGCGCTGCTCCTTGCCGAGGTTGTTGTACATTACTTTCGTTTTCTGCAGATTAATTTTAAGACCCACCTTTCTGCTCTCCTTGTCTAACTCCGTAATCATGATTACGAATATCACACACACACACACACACATATATATATATATATATATATATATATATATATATATATATATATATATATATATATATATATATATATATATATATATATATATATATATATATATATATATATATTTGTCCAAATATATATACTGTCCAAATATATAAAACTGTCCAAATATATATATATATATATATATATATATATATATATATATATATATATATATATATATATATATATATATATATATATATATATTTGCGTTCGTTTCTCCGGCAGGAATCGTCAGGGGCGCTCTAGCGTTGATTAATTGATATATGAGGTTTTTACGTCCCAAAACTACCCATATGATTATGAGAGACGCCGTAGTGGAGGGCTCCGGAAATATCGACCACCTGGGGTTCTTTAGCGTGCACCGCCGCCGCAGCCGGGATTTGATCCCGCGACCTGCGGGTCAGCAGCCGTGTACCTTAGCCACTAGACCACCGCGGAAAGTATATATATATATATATATATATATATATATATATATATATATATATATATATATATATATATATATATATATATATATATATATATATCTTAACATGAAAATTATGTCGTGCGTGTCATGTAACAACATGACAACATGCCACACTCATGATGTGCTCGCGGCCGTTTCGCTAGCTTTGCATTATATATGCTTTGACGCATACGCGTTTCAGCGCGTCCAGCGTCCCTCCATAACGAAAAGAGGGAGACGCAGTGTTGTCTGGGTAACCCATCGGTGCGACATGCAGCATGTCGCATTTCGCTCCGGTTCACGTGGGGCCGCGCCGACGGACGCTGGTCGCGCCTGGCGTCATGCTCGCGTTTTGCTAACGTAGCGTCGCTGTGCCCAGCGTGCGCGTGCGTCATCGCTACATTGGAGTATATTATGCCCTTCATGATGCCCTCGCGGCAGTTTTTCTAGTTCCACATATACTAAATTGGGTGTTACGTGACGTCAATGGATGACAAAATATATGACTGGTGTAAGCGTGATAATCCTTACTTGCGTGTCATGTAAGAACATGACAGCATACCACGCTCATAGCGCGCTCGCGGCCATTTCGCTAGCTCCAGATATACTAAATTTGGTATCACGGGACGTGAATAGAGGATGAAGGTAAACGACACATCCAAACATGATAATCATGACACGGAAATCTTGTACGTCATCATTTACCTGCACCTCGTAATGTTGTGCTGATTTTAAAGTGACCTATGAACATTTCTCACTCGTGCTTCGCATATCATTCATTCCCACTGCACGTGGAATCTGCCATTTTTTTTTGTCAATGACGCAAAAGGTTTTTATGAGTGTGATCTGCATTAGTTTCTAGATCAAACGTATTTTTTTATCCTAGAGCTCTACCTTTTTTATAAATTAGAACAATTCGCCAACTACTTCGATACTCCGTCCAGCGATTTGTAAGCGTAGCTTCGTGTTGGGGGAAACGCCAACTATATTTGAAACTGGCTATCCGTAGTTGTAGCAATGTGACGCTCATTGCATATAGCAAGGAGTTCTGTAAAGTAAGTGGGGTTGTTGAGGGGAGATTTGAGACGAGGTGTATGTGGAGGGGAAAGAGTGAGGCCAATCATATAAGGAATGAGAAAGCGAGCAATAGAAAGAAACCCCAAAAGATTGAGGAATATAGAAGCAGAAAACTGTTGGGGAGGGAGATTTAAATATAAATGAGCAGGCACAAATAGAAAAGACGGAGAAAAATTAAAAAGAAGAAAGAAACAGAAAGGACAAAGATAATACTAAATAGAAACTAAGAAGGCCACCCAGCTCCGCTATGCTTTCAGACTTGGCGCCACTGGAGTGAAGCTGCAGAAATCTTTTTTTCTTACTCACTCGTCGTCACGTCTATTGGCTTCATTGTGTGTGCCTCTTTATTCGCCGCAGTACACCGGTTCACTGCGGGTGCGACAGGCTATCCGTAGAAATCACGCAACTCACAAACAGAACAAGGCGTGACAGGTAGAGATCCGCAGGCATCACCATACGCTTATTCAGCAGCTTTATAGCGCCTCGTCTGAAAAAAAAAGAGAGGCGCGATCGCGTCGTCGTAAAGTCTCAAAAGGCGTTTCGAAAGCCGTCGCAAGTGGCTTAGAGCGGAAGGACGTGAAGTAACAAAAGAAAACCTGGAGTGGCCGCCCGAGTTCAGCCATTTTACGCCAGTTTGCATAGCCGGTGGATTTATCACGTCATATCACATCTTATACCGTACTGCAATGCCCCTTACCAAAAGTGTGTATCCGCTTTGGTGTGTGTGTGTGTTTTTCATCTTTCTTTTCGTCGTAACAGTGGAGACAGGTGTGACGCAGCTGCAAAGGCTATCGCAGTGCCCGACCTTGCGCCCTTTGACGACCTCGCCTGCTAACCCCCTTCCTTTCTTATTTCACCTCTATTTTGTTGTTTTCTTGCGTTTGTGGTCATTTCTTTCGAAGCCTGCGTGGGCCTAGTGGGCTATACTTTCGAAGAATGGAGGCAACCTGGCGCGCTTGCCGTATTTCTTTCCTGACGACGATGCGGAGCCAAGCGTTTTCCAAGCAATGCGGAGTAGGAGGAGGAAGAGAAGCAGGTCATCGAGTATCGAATGATGGCTTTGAGCGGAGAGGGAAACTGTCCACTGGAGCGAGAGAGTGAAATACGAAAGCACGGGAGCTTTCTGAAACCATGCTCCCCCTTCCCCCCTATACAAACAGCTACGTATGTTTCTCAACTTGCCTGAAATGTGATGTGTTTGTAAAAGGGAGAAAGAAAGAAAGAATGACAGATGGGGGAGGGGTGAAAGAAGGACACGAAAACGCAGACGCGGTGTCCAAAGGCACCCACTTTATATAGTTCACGAGCTACCGAGGGATACAGCGCAGCAAAAGCACAGTGTCTTATCGACGAATCAGAACTGTAACGTTACAGACAGATGGGGAGAGAAAGAATATAACAAAAGTAGGGAGGGTACAGATAAACATACGAAAGAGGCAGGCGTTGTTTCATCGAAGGTGAACAGGAACGGATAAGGGACACCGGTTGTGCGAGACAGAGGTCGCGGACGTTTCGCTGTAGAGGTGCTTGTGTGCTCGGGAGGAAGAAGAGGCAGGTGCGTTTATATCGAGGACGACGTTGAGAGCAGCAAGAGGAGGCGAAAAAGAAACTCGGGAGCCTGGAGGCGAGCGAGGATCGACCGACAGGGTGGCGGCCTTGTATAGGAGGGTTGCGTGAAATATGTGCCGTCTCGGGAAGCAAGGCTTCACTTGTCAACCTGGCTGGATCGCCAAGTTGCCTGCTGTGTATGCGGCGCTGCGGTTGGTGTCCTTGCGCTTTATAGAGAACCGCGAGCATGTGGACGTGTGCGGACGCTTGTGGTTTGAAGTTGCTCTTTCTCTTCGTTTATTGTGTTTCTGTTCATTTTTTGCTAACTCCGCCGCTTTTGTTTGCTACTTTAGTATGGAGTGCTTGTTGTAGAGGTTCTCGAACCTGGCCCTACGGTTTGTTTTTTCTTTTTGTCTCTTTTTCATCGCTGTAGTCAGCAGCTGTTGGTGCTAAACTTTCTTTACTCTAGCGGGAAGCACAAAATATTGGGACTCCACCGACAGTAGTAGTCCGCTGGACAGAGGGGCTGGCGATTGACTGAAAAAGAATAAAACGCCTTGGAATACTTCTTCGGGAGGGGACAGTTTTTTTGAAAAATATCACGAATGTCAACTTCTCTTCTAGTGACCTCTCGCTGCTCGGTTGCGTGTTGTATTCTCTTTGCCGTGTTGTACTTAGGGGTATGACGCTGCACGATTAATTTGATGGGGGGAAACCTCGAGTTGTTCACTTCGCCTCTGTTCAAAAGTGAAGCAAAAAAGAAAAAGACGCTTGCTGTTTTGTTCAAGCTGCTTACGCTTCCTTTCAATTGAATCATTTCGCTAAAGAAAGGCGCTTGAACCGATGAGGGAAGCGCCGCCGATGGTCGTAAGCACATTTTTTGGTAGCCTTGATGCTCTTCCGCCCAGGAATTCGATCTTGCTCTCATACCTATAGGTCTCTGCGTGCTCTCTCTCACTTGCTCACTCACTCACTCACTCACTCACTCACTCACTCACTCACTCACTCACTCACTCAATCACTGTATAAATCAGTCTTAGCTAGACTATTTCAAGAGTCACAGGATGTGCGTTAGGCCTTACCTTTTAATCGGTGGGAAGATCAGTCAACAATCGGGCACAAGTTAGCCAAAATCACGCGCCTTAAATAAATACGGATGTTTACAATGAGCATCCCCAACAGCAAATTAAGACCAAAGCTTCGTTGCCTAACCATTTAGTTTCTATTTTCATTCACTCATTGACTTGGTTAAGGGTGACCAGTTAGTCTGATGCTAATCTTTTTGTATTTCTTCTATTTCGACCTCCCCGTCTCTCTGTCGTTAGCGCCTCCTAAAATTTGCTTTTCTCTTTATAAAGCTCCCTAGTCGTTGTGAAATCGAACAAAAACTTATGATCATCATAATTTATCATCATCATCATCATCATGATACATTTTGGTTACGATTCAGACGAGAACTTGAGGGAAGAAGACCGACGTCAACGGGCGCGAAGCCACAACTCAGTTTTTTGGACAAAGTAATTTACACATGCATATATTGTTACCATACTGAATCGTTACCATACTGCATTCATACTATCTCGCTCAACAGCATAGTTTTACATCAACATGATGATTTCGAGCGCTGTGATTTCGTTTTACTAATTTATTTATTCACTCGTCTGGTCGCGTGACAGTGCATGACACTGGACTCACATGCAGGTGGCGCAGATTATTAAAAATATTGACACTCTAACGATAATTGACTGAAAGCACGTGCCCGTTGTTACTTTTTATGAATGTGTATTCATTTTATTGGAATAAAAAAAAACAAAAAGTTATCACTCATGTATTCAACGTTACTTCCACTCGACTACTTAATTTATGACTAAAGTTTCGACCCCGGTTAACACTGCGAGGGTTTCACGAAAGATACAAGTCGAGTGTTCCCAAACGGAACGAATGGGGAAATGAGGTTCATCCCGCAGTCTGTCCTTCACTAGCAGGGCTTTAGCTACTCTTGCAGCTTTGTTACGGATGCTCAAGCATTAGTTATTTTTCTATATGATACCGGTGTTTGCTTTAACAAGGAGAAAAAAATGCAAAGACGAAAAAAAATAGAAGAAGATAGTTTCGGCGCAACTTAAGACAGAGTTTCCCATCTTCGTCGTAATTTTTTCACTGCCTGGTTTCTTCGCCCTTCCTTTTTCGTCTCCTATGCCTAGCGGCGCTCGTTAACATATAAAAATGGAAGGGCAATACGTGGCCAAACTTCCTTTCGGTTGTTTTTTTTTTCGAACACATCGCGGAAACTTTGAATAACTTTAGTGTCTACCTCCGTCCTTACCTGCTTGTGTTACTTCTCGCCTCAAAAGTAAATAAATAAAATATACGGCAGAAGGAAGGTCCTCCTTGTTTCTCTCTCGAGGCAAAAGCCACGTCGTCGTCGTCGCGTACGTCCATCGGCCGCCGTTCTCGGGTCGTTTATTATCCCGCCCTCCTAATGTACTTACCAACGGCGCCCGGCAGTGTGACTCTCGGGAACGTATAAATAAGGTTAAGGCCGTCGGCGACCAAGCCCTTAGCCCGGACCCTGCGCGTCTTTCTCTTCCTGTATATATGACGTTTCTTTCCTTTCTCTCTCTATTTTCTCTCTCTCTTTCTATCTTTCTCAGTTGTTCGTTCTTGAACCGAAGCCTGTGTCCGTCCTTCGAAATAAAGTATCGCGGAAAACGGCCGCCTTGAAAACGCGCAGCTGAGGACCTACAAGAAGTGGTGCAGTTTTTTGTTTTTTTTATTATTTCGTCCTTCTTGGGACGAGTTTCTACCCCCCCCCCCCTATTTTTTGTGTGTGCGTGGAAGAGGGGTTAAGAAGTAATGTGAAGTATACTTTAAGAGGTCGTAGAGAAGACTGCTGTCTTTTTAAAAGAAAGCGGAATGGGAAAAAAATGTGAGTTGCCGTCAACGACTCCGCGCTGTGCAGGTCGTAAAATACCTCCTATAACTTTGACATCTCGTAGACTTTGAACTTTTGTTGTGTATTGATGTTTTTTTTATCTAGGGATCGTTACCGCTAGCTATGATTTCGCGCGAAATGTAAATTCTCGTAGTTCAATCTTGGCACACGTTGCCACCGTGTGGGATTTCCACGAGAAATGTGGGTTTTTACTTGGGGAGACGAGGTGCTATAGTTTGACTTGGGCATGCTTACCTAGGGTCGTGACCACTGTCTATGACTTCTTGAAATATGAAAGTCTCGCTAGGAACTTAGGAGGGGGGGATCGAAATGACATTGCGAGTTTATAACTTGAGAAGTAGTGCTTCGTATGTGAAGAAAAAAAAATTTGAAATGGGGTGAGTAAATGAAGAGAGCTTGCGTTTTGATATTCCCGCCTTTCGTACACTTGCCCGCTCGTACCGCGACGTATGCGAGGTCGTGAACGCGGATTTTCAGCTGTGTACGCGTGACGCATGGACGCTGCTTTTTCGCGGGTGGCAGTGTCCCCTCCCCCCCCCCCCCCCCAAAAAAAAATGATGCGTAAATGTCACGCAGAAGTCCGCATCGCCCTGTCAGAGCTTTTGCGAATCTGCTCTCTGTGCTCGGATGAAACACGGAAACTGGACTTGAGTCTTGACAGAAGAAAAGAAGCAAGCAAGCAAGAAACAAAGAAAAAAAAGGAGTAGGACAGGCAGCAAGCAAGAACGCAAGGAAGAAATAAAGGAAGGAAGATAGGAAGCAAGGAATGAAGTGAGGGAGGAAGCTAGCAAGCAAGCAAGGAACAGAAAGGAAAACACCGGGCGAGCTAAGTAAAAAAAGAACGAACGCAAAAAAAACAAAGCACAAAAATGAAGAAAGGGAGAGAGAAAGGAAAAAAAAAATGCTGCCAGTGTTATGCCGTCAAGAACTGCGGACACCGAAGCTGTAAGTGTGTAAGTGCATGTGTGCGGTGACGTGCGCCATTATTATTCAACATCGTCATTATTTCCAGCATCATCATCTTTAGCATCACCATCATTTTGGTTTACTTATTCCTTACGTTCATTCACCCCTCTGGTCACGTGACGTGAGTGGCTTCGAGTCTACTACTACTACTACTACTACTACTACTACTACTACTACTACTACTACTACTACTGTTGGTGCTGCTACTACTGCTACTGCTTTTACTACTACTGATACTACTACTACTACTACGACTACTACTACTACTACTACAAGCACTGCGACCACTACAATTACTACTACTACTACTACTACGGCGACGACGATGACGGATGGGGGTAGGTTGAGACAGCTTTGATGTAAACGTGAAAGGAAGATAGTGAGATGGAATGAAGATAAAAGAAATAAGGAGAGGAAGGAAGAAAGTGAGAGAGAAAGGAAAGACGCGAAGTCTTACATTATATTAACGGCCTCTCTAATCCCCCCCTCCCCCTATTCCTTGGTTTTTCTTTTCTGCAGCTTATGCTCATTTTCACTTTGCCCCCGTGTCTCGAAAGTCGCCAGCATTGTTTCGAAATCCTCGCCTAGCAGCAAAGATGCGACGTTGCGGGCGCGCCTTGCGGCCATCCCCGCAGGCCCTCCTGCTCCCGTACTGCGCAATGCATCGGCAGCCAGAGTGGTCGGCCGGTCGCCGCTTTCGAAAGAGCAGACTGGCGCTGCATTCTTGATGGCGGAGAAAAAAAAAAACGCCTGCGGACTAACTATCGACAGAAGAAACCGCAGCGCGTTTGCTGTCGGTCTCGACGGACGTGAGGCTGCAGCAAGACGCGGTGTATGTACGCCGGAGCACAATCATAGTAGCATCGAAAGGGTGATTTTACAGGTTATTACACTCGAAAAAAAAGTATGTATGTGTTACATTTTGCGGGGCGCCCTCACTTGCCACGTGTGTGAAATTAAAAAAAAAATCAATATGACTCTTTTTGGTTGCCACAACTTTTCAAAGAGGTTATATTCTTTCAAGGAATCATATACGTTGTAAGCCAGGGCTGCAAAAAGCGCTTCTTGTTTGGTTTTTAGTAGTTGATTGTTATTGTTAAAATGACTGCAGCAGCACGGTGTACTATAGTTATAGTTGGATGCGGTACTGGGGACACGATCTCTTTAGCCGTAGCTGGCGCCATAATGGTGCGCCAACATCTCCTTATATATCATATCAATAAAAAAAAAGACACGATCTCTTCTATCACGTGTGGTTGCTGTCGCGCGCAGCACATTGCACTGAGTAAAAATTGGCTATTACAGAGAAGTATCATCGAGCTCAATTGGAATTTCATGGCTGAGTGACTTCAGAAGCATTAGATAACTGATCGAAGCGAACGAGAGAAGTGATCGACAGGAGCCGCGCGGACGTCGCGTATACATAGCATGCCCTGAAGCTCGAACTTGCAAAGCGTTCGAGTTTCAGAAACGCTCTTTGACTCTTTTTCAACTCAACTTGCCACCGCCTTCAGAGCAGTGCGTTTGAAACGCGTTTGTGCTGCCGTGGCGCCGCCTAAAGACAGCGTGTTCGAAGCGCGTTCGTGCTGCATTGAAGGCTGTGGCAAGTCAAGCTCAAGTCAAGGAGCGTTTCTGAATAGGGGTATGAGATTCGGCAATCCACGAGTACTCCTCGCAAAAGAAAGCAGCTGCGGATCGTGAAATCAGTAGGTGTCCTCATTTTAGCAGCAATGGTTTTTAGAGAAGTGTGCGCTTTCGATTCGGCTGACGTTGCAGTCAACTGCCCATAATGCTGTTCTTGATCCCTGACTGTTGAGCACTGAAAGGTTATCATTGTTTTAATTCAACTCCTCCAGCGTTAGCTTATGCCGACTTGAAGATTGAGGGTGCAAATTTGAATGATCCTAAACGTCTGCACTTCCAACGATAAGTAATAAGATAGCCGTGATATTAAGAAACCCATTCCCTAGCACTACACTTATACAATAAAGACGAGCAATAGATGCTTGTTATGAGATTGAAAGAATTGATTGATCGATATGTGGGGTTTAACGTAACGAAACCACCATTTGATTATGAGAGAAGCCGTAGTGGAAGGCTCCGGAAATTTTGACCACCCAGGATTCTTTAACATGCACCCAAATCTGAGCACACGGGCCTACAAGTTTTCCGCCTCCATCGGAAATGCAGCCGCCGCAACCAGGATGCGATCTCGCGGCCTGCGGGTCAGCAGCCGAGTACCTTAGCCACTAGATCACTGCGGCGGGGCGAGATTGAAAGAATAAAAACGGTATATTGTAGTTTGCGTATCATCAGATGAAAGTTAAAATTTATTAATAACTAAAAATAATTTTATTCCTAAAGAGGTAAATGGGGTCGCGGTATGTCTGCAGCGAAATGGGGGTGTTTTTTGATGAGCTTACAAAAATGCAAGCTTGGTGGCGTTGTACTCAGAGTTAGTCCAGAACTAGTTTAAGCTATATGCGGGGGAAAAAAATTGTGACATCTCGGGCCTTCGAGGGCCCACACAATAATAGTGCCTTTCAAGCATTTGTCAATGTTTGTCGTCTAGTCGATTTAATTCTTTCTCAGAGTCCAAGTGTATCTCAAATGTTGGATTGAAATTAGGGTCGAGAAATAGAGCGAAAGCTCTATTTCTTGACCACAATCTACATTTCGCAGTCTAAGGAAAATAGAAGTTAAATGCTACTGCGCAAAGCCTGGTATGCTTGGCTTTGTTTCAAAATAAGCTTCTGGAAATGAGGCATAGCAAAAAAAAAAAAGAATGAAGCGCCACTTTTTTCCCTCTTTCATTGCTGTTTTAACGAAATTTAATTTGCGCCAAAGCCTAGCACAGCTCAACCATCTTGGCACCAACTCACCCAAGAAGTTCTTTTGCACCAAAAAAGCTTCGCTGTTGCTTCATCTCGTAACCATGTGTTTAACCCGCTTGGGGGACTGGGAAAGTCAGGTGCCCAGGCTGACGAGATTAAGAAGTTTGCCGGCATAACGTGGCAGCAGCAAGCACAAGGCGGGGTCGATAGGCGGAACATGGGAGAGGCCTTTGCCTTGCAGTGGGCCCAGTCAGGCTCGTGATGATGATGAATGCATTCACAGGGCTTACGAAAAGTAAGAGTGAAGGTAACGAACACGCTGAGTGCTGTCATTCTAAGGTAGCTTCTTTTGTTTCTGGTCCCGGTGCTTTCCCATTTTGGTGTACTTGGCCGTCTCTTCAGCAAACCGTAATAGCCAACGGAACTTCCACCTTCCTATATATTATCTCTTTCCTTATGGCGTCTATCTCCCGCAATGGGGTGATATGTTTTGGTTTTTCACTAACTGAATCGAACATTTAATAGATTACAAGAGTAGGAGCAAGTTTAGGCATTTTCTACAGCCTATCTAGTTCGCAGTCATAAATAAACGGAGCAGCCGCGTCATATGCATAGCACGTATACGCTAAGGTTTTCCAAATAGATTTTTTTTTAGTTTCTTTTACTACGAACTGAGCCATTTTCTACTAACCGCCTGTTCTTGTATTCGAACTCGCATTAGCGGCAGCTTTTCGGTACCTTGGATCCTGGTCCGACCTATACCAGGCCTAACATTGAAAAAATATGGATCATCAACGTATATAGCTGATTTGGGGGAGTGAGGGCAGAAAAGGTGGTTTGTGAGGAAAAAAAAAAAAGCCGCTGTAAAAGCGCGTGTTTTCTTTCTCATAATCGGGGTTGGGGCAGTCGCTCTCAATTAAAAATCGATTAAAAACAGCGCCCCACCATTTGCTTTTGATTAACGATTCCTCTCGCATGTCCGTAGCGCACCGGAGATACGCTATAGGGGTCAATCGATGCCGCAACATCAGCCCCGACAGCAAATCTATAAAACCTTTATAATTAATGGTTAAACGCGTACCGTGCACCGCTGGAACGACCACAGTGGTCTAAGTTATCGGTCTTCTGTTCTCCTCTGACGCTATCCGTTTCTTTTTTTTCTTTTTTCGTCTAGCATCACGTTCCACCTTCTTGTTTCATCATCTGATACGCCTGGCTGTGTTCTTGGACGAAACCCGTTCGCCGAATCGGCGCCCGTGGTGCAGCGTATGGGAGCTGAATGATTGCCCCCTCGGTGCTCTTGATGCTTGCTTAATAAACCCGCAGAGAAATGGATCCGAAGGGGATGCGGCAGAGAGAGACGCGCTACTCTGTAATATCCCGGTTGCGTGCATTGCAGGGAAAACATACAAGTAACCCTAGCGACACGGGAAGAACCGCAAAAGTTAGCAGGTGGTTCTCAGCTGCTGAAGAAAACAAAAAAAATCTCTGGGTTGCTTTGAAGGGCCTTTATCCGCTCCGACGTAAAAGACGAGAACGTGGTTTTATTTTCGCCTTCACTACCTTTCCTGCCTGTGCTATCTCTTCTGAGCACTTAACAAATGCGAAGCCTCTTTAGGTCGAGCTCTGTACGGTGTGCGGCGTGACCACCCTGACTGTGCATGTGCATCCCCTCTCTCTCCTCCCCTACGCCCCTTTCTCTCTCTCCTATGGCATCCCTCTCCGCGACGTTCGCACGCCCGTCACGAATGCGTGCCTCCTCTCCCCCCTCCTACGCGCGGCCCTTCTCTCGCCTCACAACACTGATGCAGGCAGCGTCTGCTAATCTATGCTCACTTTCCCGTCTCTCTCCTCTCCCTCCCTGCTGCGTTTACATCCCCATCGCGCATGCGCGCCCAGTCCCCCTCTTTTTCTTCGCTCCCTTCTCTCTCGACTCGCAATGCCGACGAAGGAAGCATCTCTAAGCGAGCTTTTTGATTGAAAAAAACCGACTGCTCGCGTTGCACAACCGTTAACTGGCCACCCTGTATATACAGGCATTGGATCTTGACCTCCAACGTACTTCCGATGGGAGAATTTGTCTGTTCATTGTTGAACCATAAAAAAATCGCTGCGTGCGCGTTAACTGAAAGCGGACTTCGGGTCTCTGTGGCCAATCGAAGTCTTTTGTCTCTCATTGTTCATTAGCAGTGATCGGCATGTTTCAGTAAGAAACACTGGTCAATCGCTACTTCCTTTTTGCCTTCCCAGGTTTTTCTCCCGCGCAACGCCGTGACCATCGTAAATGTTAGCGTCCGCTGCTTCACATATACACATGGTTTCCTTTAGCGGAAGATGGTGTAATTTTTTTCATCATAAACATGCGGAAAGTCTCGCCACTAAGCGGCGAGTCCTCTCAAGATTTCTTGCTTTTGAACTACGTGCTCTTATCTGCGATTGCGCAGTTTAGATTTACAAAACGAAGTGAAGTCAGGGGATCGTGCATGGTAATAATGCGGGGCATGGCGAAACAGGTGCACGATGTAGGGCAAGAAACAATGCACAACTTATATCCCTCGTACACCGCCGAATAGAGTGGTTATTGAAGCGAAATACTTAGATGCCTCATTTAACGTGAAAGCTAACCGGCGCCCCCCATCACATCCGCTTTACTTTTACAGCGAAAGCTGTTATGAGATAACAACGCGGGTCATGCGCAGTTGTCCGCTGCCGCCGCCGGTGTCCGTAACCACATCGCACGAAACGTGAAAATACCTAGCACCAATGACATAAAGGGGCTTGAACCCGGGTCTGCTGGGTGCCATCTCAGTATTCTACCACTGAGCTACGCCGGTGCTTGTGATTTTTTGTCGAACTTGTCTTAGGCAGGCTTGATGTCGGCAAAGCAATCGCGTTAATACGACTTATAAAGCGTTTTAAAACAGCGAAAGAACTACCGGTCGTCACACAATGCGAATAGCGTAACGAGTGGGCCGTCCAATACTCCAACCCATTACAAATGCTTGTTCTTGTAACCCTAATAACTGTATCAAGCAAGTGTGCTTGCAGTAGTTACCCAATGAGTGTTTTAAAAAGGCTCAGTAAAAACTGCCCAATGCTCCGACCCATTACAAAAGCTTGTTCTTGTTCCTCTATTAACTGTATCAATCAAATTTGCTTGCAGTAGTTACCCATTGAGTGTTTTGGAAAGGCTCTGAAAGGCCGCTCTTCTTGCTTTCGCTGTGACTGTGCTACGCCTTATGCGCAGGCCTGGCGTTTTTTTTTATTTTGTTCCACCGGAAGTGCTCCCTTTTCACCAAGATGGTGCTAAGCTAATGAGCAGCTGAGCAGCTGGCATTTTCTAAACGTATGGGATTCTATGGAGCCTCCGCTACCAGTCGTATCTACCTTGCATATTGCATAGCCTGAAAAAAAAAAAAGATGGCCTTCGCCTTCCGGTGAGTGCGTAAGGGACCGTGCGAGTTTGTCTTTATGGCGTCACTTAAAACGACTGCTGGCGTCCCACGAACTGTGCCGAAAAATATGGGAAGTGCCCGGATAAAATAACGTGCTTATTCTTCGTACTTCAAGAAGTTGTTCAGGGTCCGCCTAACGCGAAATCCGTTATGCATCCACGGAAATGTGTTTGCTGGCATTGTCTTTTGCAGACATCACCAATTGTTATGCGGGTTATGATATAATGCTTCCATCTTTCAAAGGTTGACCGTCTTTCACGAACACCTGCTGACACTTCTTCTTTATCACCGTGGCTTCACGCTTGCGGGCCTTGATCGTTTACTGACGTTATCAGACCCCGCTAGAAGAAAACAACTTTCTTTTTTTAATAATTACCTTTATAATTACCTTTATAATTACCTTTATAATTACCTTTATTATTACTTGAGTGTTTTTATATACCAATTATTACTTTTATGTACTCCCTCCCTGTAATGGGCCACAAATGTGGGTTAACAGTATGCTCAAATAAATAAATAAATAAATAATATGAATTTACATGCTTTCCTTCTACCGTGTAGGGTAGCGAAGCATACTTGTTGGCTAACGTTCGTGTTTTTTCACTGTTCTCTCGCTATTATTCTCTCTTTCACGTTGAGATCGAGTGTGAACAAGTGGAAAGCGAATGCTACAACTGACTCGGCCGATAGTGCAATGGTACAAGTGAATCTTGTAACTAACTGCTATTATAGGGGCGGTCCCGTCTTTTCGGTGTTGCTATTTTTTTTCTTTCGAATGCATGGCTGAGGCTGCGATATGTCAGATTACTTGCGTTGCACCGATAATGTAACACACGCACACACACACACACACACGCACACACACACGCGCACACACACACACACACACACACACACACACACACACACACACACACACACACACACACACACACACACACACACACACACACACACACACACAAAGAGAGAGCGCGCACAGTAATGATAGCGACTGTATCCTTTGTGAAAATGTGGAGAAACAGTAACCTGAAAACAATGAAATCGTGACTGTAGTGCTCATGCGCATACTATAGCTCTCGCTCGGATGAAGTTGCACTGATAGAAGACGTGGCCAGGCAAAAATGCTGCTATTAATTAGGCACACATTTGCACGTTTTATAGCGCTATCGCCCGACGCGAACTCTGCGCTCATTCGTGCTACGTTTTGTACAACACTAATACATCTCTCCATTTCTCCGCCGTTTCCCTCTCTTTCAAAGCCCGCGAACGAGTCAGCGATGTAAGGTCACGAATCAAATGTGAAAGTTCGGCCGCCCATTCGACGCGCCGTCGAATTTGCGAAACTTTGGCTCTTCGCGCACTGAATGACTGTCTTCACTTCCCGCCTTAGCAATAGGTTCATTCGGACAAATGTCCGCATACGTCGGCCATTCGCCGACGTATACGGATACGCCGATCGGCAGGGGTGGCTATCGAGCGTATTTGCTTCGACACAACTTTTGGTGCGGAGTGAGTCGGAGGTCATCGCGAAAGGTGGCGTAAATCTCCGAGCGGTAACTAAAAACGACGAAGCACCGCTAGGGGGCCCCGATCGGGCCAAAGCGCTTCGCAGGCTCTGCCGCACAAGCCGAAACATGTTTGCCCGCCGTGAGTCGTTAGTCGAAGCGGTGGGTCCTTGCGAAGCGGGTCCGCTTTCCCGTCGGCTCGCCGGGAAACGACGCGAACGTGCTCCCCAAACGTCTGCCGGCCGCGCTGGTGCGCAATTAACGTTCCCGGCCACCAAGGCGTGGTGGCTAATGTTCATGATCTCGGTGCTCTCCCATCCTATCGCCGCGAATTGCATCCGCGCAGCCTTCGAAAACGTTGAGCTGTGGGAGGTACGCATTGGCCCGGCTGGGCTGCGTGCTGTTATTTGGGCTATTGCTGCGATTTTCGCGGATGCCAGCGCGGCGTTCCTGCCCAGCTGCTAGCGTGGTCATTCACTGCTGCTACTTTGATTCCCAGTGCACCCACCCAACCCGCCGTTGTGCTCTGAATGGGTTCCTGATATAATCTTCCTGAACTTTTATCTCAACGTGAACTTACTGTGTGTTTCCGAGATTTTCTCCTACCCTATCTCGTGTGTTCCACATATTCTGATAGAGAGAGTAAAACTTTATTGAAGGGGAAAGGGAGAGGGGCGTTTTAGAGCCTTTATGGTTGGGGCCCTACGTCCAGGGCTCCACTGGCCTTAGCCGCCCGCCGGACTTGATCCAGTAGTGCGAGCTGCACCCCTGGGTCCGAGCTAGCGAGGTGTGCCTCCCACTGCTCCATACTAGGTGTTAAAGGTTCGCCGAGAAAATTGGTTATGTCGCTTGGTTTACGATCGCACCCCCACGATATGTGGTAGAGAGTCGGTCTTCCACCGCACCACGGACATACAGCCGGGTAAAGAGTTGGATGTATCGCGTGTAACTTCAGTAGGTGCGGAAATACATCCGTTTGAATTTTTCTAAGGTCAGTGGCCTCTTCCCCATTAAGGGATCTGTGAGGTGTTCCACATTTTTGACGCGTGAAGCGCTGGTGAGCTAGAATCTCCCTAGGTAAAATTGGCATGGTCAATGAAAGAGATGGATTCTCCGCTCGGTTACAAAACGCACGAGCTAGAGCGTCCGCCCTTTCATTGCCTTCGAGACCTGCGTGTCCCGGGCACCAGATCAAGCGATGGTGGTGAGTGAGTTTGGATCCTAGCAGCCTCAGCCCCATTGCTGGAAGGCGGCCCCTTAAAAAGAGCCGGCAGGCTTCCTGGGAGTCGGATATAATAACTGATGGCTCCCCTCTACGCTCCTGAAACCTTAAGGCTAAGGCTATGGCCATCGTCTCCGCCTTTGTAGCCGAGGTCGTGCGTACGGAGGCACTCGTTAGCAGCGTCATGTTGTTGTCGACAACAGTAATTATGTGTCTCTGCCAATCGAAACTGGCCGCATCGACGTACGCGACATTTGAAGCTGAGCCGAATTGCTTTCGAAGCCAGTTTACCCTCGCAGTACGTCGCTCAGCGTGAAAGTCGTGATGCATATTTTTGGGCACCGGTGCGATTGAGATTCGCCTGCGGACCTCTTGGGCTACGTCGACCAGCTCCTCATCAATGTGCTGTGGGTGGGGCGAAATTCCTATTCTAGTGAGTATCGCCCTGCCTGCTGAAGTTTCACTTAGACGATTCCTCTGAGACATGAGGACTGCGGCACTGAGCTCAGCATAAGTGTTATGTATACCGAGAGCTAGGAGCCGCTCGGTCGGTGTGCTGGTGGGTAGACCAAGTGCTGCCTTAAAAGCGCTTCTAATGAGCACATCCACCTGGCTCTCCTCACTTCTGTCGAGTGAGTGGTACGGTAGGCCATACGTCACTCTGCTCAAAACTAAGGCCTGGACAAGCCGGAGAGTATCCTTTTCTTTCATGCCTTTTTTATGATAAGTGATGCGACGGATCATTCTAGCTATCTGTTTAACCGTAGTCTTTAAGGTGGTTATCGTGTGACTGGCTTTGCCATTGCTTTGGACCCAGAAGCCAAGTATACGGGCCTGAGTAACCTCGGCTATGGCATGGCCGTCTACCTGTAAGTTTATGTCACCGTTACTTTTGTAATACTTACTGTGTATTCTTATGAGTTCAGATTTTTCAGGCGCACAGCTCAGCCCACTATTTCTTGCGAACTCTGCCACAGCTGTCGCAGCAGCCTGGAGGGTCTGCTCTTTCAGCGCCAGTGAACCCTTCGTAGCCCAGAGTGTGATGTCGTCCGCATACAATGTATATCCAAGGTGCGGGATTGCTTCGAGCTCGTGAGCAAGTCTGCGCATAGCTATGTTAAAGAGCAAGGGGGAGATGACTGCCCCTTGCGGTGTGCCTTTATTTGGCATCGAGAACGGCACCGATCTCGTGTCGCCTATCCCAATAGTTGCCGTCCGCCCAGAGAGGAAGGATTTAATGTAGTTAAATGTACGTTTTCCGCAGCCGATTGTGTTGAGTTCAGAGAGAATGGCCTCGTGCGAAACATTATCAAAGGCCCCTTTGAGGTCGAGGGCCAAGACCAAATGTTCGCCTCCCCTGGGTACGCAACTCATGACCTCTTCTTTTAAAAGGAGGAAGGCATCCTGGGTTGAGAGTCCGGAGCGAAAACCAATCATGGTAGCGGGAAACAGATTTTCTTTTTCAATGTAATTTTGAAGCCGTGTCTGTACTACTCGCTCGTAGAGCTTGCCCATGCACGAAGTAAGCGAAATGGGCCGCAGGGCTCCGAGCGATGGTGCTTTACCGGGCTTTGGTATAGTTATTATTTTGGCTTCCTTCCACTCCGGAGGAACGTGACCTTGGGACCAGCAGTGGTCGTTGAGAAATTGCGTTATCTGCTCAAGAACCTCAGTGCTGAGGTTTCTTATCATAGCGTTTGTTATACCATCCGATCCCGGCGCAGAGTTCCGATTGGCTGCCTGGGCTGCCGCGAAAACCTCTTCTTTCGTGATTGCGGCGTCTAATGTGGCATTCTCGCTACCGATGTACTCTAATGTACTTGGCGGAACCACATCAGTACCGATATAACGGTCTTTAAGCGCCTGGATCAACTCTCCGTCGGTGCCGGGGTAGCTGTGTACTATTCTTTGAAGAATGCGGTTCATGGAGGATTTAGATTTGTCCGGCTCCAGCATGGACCTCAGTATCGCCCACGTCTGGCTAGTCCCTAGTGTACCGCGGAGAGAACCGCAAAACTGCACCCAACCATCGGTGGCAAGTTTCGTGGCGTATTCATTCGCTTCCTCCGACAGAGCAGCGATTCGCCTGTAGAGGCAGCGGTTGAGGCGTTGTTTTTTCCACCTCTTGATCAGGCGTCGCCTACTATCCCACATGTGCAATAGGTGCCGGTCTATCGCAGGCGCCTCAACTGTGCGCGCTATTTTCTTAGAGGTGGCATCATGCGTTTCTCGAATGAAAGCAACCCACCCACTGACATCACAGGGCGTTTGCTCCGGCAGAGGGCGCTTTCGAAAGGTCACCCAGTCTGTCATCACAACGTCACCAGCGACACGACGAACTTTTGGTGATGCTATAGAAGTGCTAAGAATATAATGGTCACTACCAAGATTTTCATCGAGGTTTGACCACGTGGCATTTTTAATGTTGAAGGTGAAGGTCAAATCAGGGTACGTGTCCCTGCTAATGCTATTACCAAGCCTGGTGGGTGCTGTTGGCAGAGTGATAAGGGTAAAACCTAATTTAGACGTGGTGTTCTCTAATAACACTCCCTTGGGTGAATCCCGGACGTAGCCCCAAGCGGTGCTCGGAGCATTAAAGTCGCCCACCACCACTAATTGATCTCTGGTGCCAACGGCTCGAACTGCCTCGTTTAGGAGTGGGCCGAAGTCGTCATTCCGGTTTTTGGGAGGACTGTATATGT
This sequence comes from Rhipicephalus microplus, assembly GCF_043290135.1. Classification (NCBI taxonomy): domain Eukaryota; kingdom Metazoa; phylum Arthropoda; class Arachnida; order Ixodida; family Ixodidae; genus Rhipicephalus; species Rhipicephalus microplus. Next base: position 36,460,578 of record NC_134704.1, on the reverse strand, counting down.
TTAAAATTTTCGTTCGTACTTTTCCTCGTTTTTGTGGGAAGACATCGATAATTTGGTGATTAATGTCAGTCTGATCGTAATGATCTAGCGCGACTGTCATGAAGTTACTCACCAGCGCTGCAACGCGGGGGTATTTTGGATCGTATAATGTGTAATATCCCTGCAATTTGACGGGACGGTTCCCAACTTCTTGCAGGCATATTACATCAGGTGGGATTAGTGCCGAATGGATGTAATTCTGCAATGCCGCCGCTCGTTTGTGGAACGTGCGACAATTCCACTGCCAGATTTCTAGGTGGTCGGAGTTTTGCGTGGAATTAGTTCGCGCCATGGTGACTACTGCCTTTATTGGGGGGTGTCTGCTTTCTCCGTGATTCGACGGTCCTTCGGTAGTGGACTGCTCGCGGAGGTAACACTGACCCGCTTGTTGATGGCACGCTGAATGCCTACAACTGAGTCATTAACGTATCGTCTTTGTTGTTCCGTTTCTGCTGCAAACTCTTTCCTGTACTCCGAAAACATTTGATGCATTTGCTGCATCATCTGCTCTCGGAGTTCAGACGCTGCTCGTTGCTGTTGTGATTGGAGTTCTCGCATTAAGTTTCGCAAGCTCTGCAACTGTTCCCCCATCTGTAACTGGCTAACGTGGGCCTCCTCGCTAAACCTCTGAGGTATGTCTACTTTCGCCGTTCCTCCCTCCAAAGAGTGGGCTACGGTTGCCCTGGAGATAGCATGAGTGGCGTTGTTGTTCGCCTCTAAGGCGTTAAGCCTGGCTTCAAGTTTGGTTTCTAAAGATGATATGATTTTGTGGAACTCCCGGCGTTCCTCCTTAATCTGGCATCGAAGTTTCTCGTTTTCTAAAGCAAGCTGCTTATTCTCGGCAACCATTTTCTGATATTCGGGATTCTCAATTAAGGGAGCAGATGGAGACACAATCCTCGCCCAGCTCACCGTGTTTGCTGGCTGGCAGGCGGCTGCCTCCGTCCCCTCTTTGGGCGGCGTCAAGATTTGTACCAGCGCTTTCTTCTTCTGCTGCTGATGCTGCTGCTGTTGCTGCTGCTGCTGTTGCTGTTGCTGTTGCTGCTGTTGCTGCTGCTGCTGCTGTTGTTGTTGCTGCTGCTGTTGCTGCTGTTGGTGCTGCTGCTGATGCGGCTGTTTGTTGAGTTGTTTTCTGGACGCAGACTGGGCTCGACCCTTTGAGGAAGCCCGTGACTTGGATCTTGAACGTGAGCGTGATTCCACTGACGAGTCCCGCTCGGAGCTGAACCAGCGTGGATGGTGCCTCCGTTTTGGCTGATCCACTCGGGACCTCCTAGGCGGGACGTGTTTAAGCTTCTTCTTGCACATTTTGTCACCTGTCATATGGTCCTCACCACATATCACGCACTTAGGGGTACACTCGTGTCCTTGTGCGGGTTCACTTGTTCCACACGTGGAGCATACATTGGCGTCGGGCGTTGGGCACACGTCAGTTCGATGCCCTGTGGAGTGGCATACCTTGCAAGCCTGCCTCGTAGGCTTGTGGGGATAACAGATGGCTTCCGCTCCCATGAAATAGACGCACCTAGGCAGTGTGCTGCCCGTGAAGGTAATGATGGCGGTCTTCGTAGATCCGAGCATGCGTGCCCGCTCAATCTTGACCCCCTGTGTTCTCACACGGAGATTCGCCATGAGTTCTGCTTGAGAAGTCCCCGACGGAATACCATGGACTATGCCTCGTAGGACGTCCTCAGGATCCGCCACATACGAGTTGAATGAGTGCACTCGTCCCCTGATATTCAGATGCGTGATCTCTCGCAGCTCTTTGGCTACATGCTCGTGGGGCGTCGATACGATGATAATATTCGAGCCCGGGTGGACGCGCAGCATGAAGCAACCACCGTCGAAGTGTCGGTGGCAAGCGTCTATTACAGCGGTGGAAAGTTCATAGCCGAGTACGTCTTTTACGGCGAGGCCTTTGTGAGGCCTAAGGATGATCTTTATGTCGTCCTTTGGCAGGGGCGGGAGCGGACGGCGACTTCTCGTACGACGTCGGCGCTTCACCTGATTTCCCTGCTTCGGTGGGCTGCTTGACGAGGCGTTGCACTCCACAGCTTCTGACGCGTTTTTCTGGTTTTTCTTCTGGTTCTTCTTTTGCCGGCGTGTCAAAACCGTGTGCCAGCCATCCTCCGTCCATGCGGCACCATCCTGGCGTTCCCCTGCAGACACATTGTCGACTTCTTCGGACGAACCCTGCAGTGACCAGGTCTGAACGTCCATTTGAGTGGTTTCTGTAGCAGACTCCTCATCTGTGTGAACCAGTGGCTGCTCCTGAGGAGACCTCGGTGTTTCCTGAAGAGCGTCCATCCGCCGACGCTTGAGACGCGACCACGACGCAGAAGCCGCTATGCGGCGGTGCGTCTGGCCGGGCGCGACGGTCGCTGCCTCGAAGTTTTCAGCTTGCAGAAGACCGAAAAACAGCCACTCACCGCTGAAATTCGACGTTCACTGTTCGCTGTACTTCACGAAATCCGATGCACTTCAAACAACCAGAAATCGCCGAAAAACCATAGAAAATCTGCGGAGCCGATGCGACGCGCGTCCGCACACCGTGGCCCCCTAGCGGCCAATCACATATTCTGATAACTTCCTGCAATCTTGCTTCTTGGGGACCTACTTTGCTTTGAGGTTGTCATATACAGCACTCGCGTTTCATTCTGCATGAATTGGGGAAATATTTGTGATTCACGTTTTCTCGGATGACGACAACATTGTTTTTGTTGCGGCAGGTATTACCACGTGCACAACAAACGTTCTTTACTTAAACTGCGTGTGCTTTAAAGTCCGTGTGCTCAATGTTTATGACTACTAAAGCGGTAATTATTTACGACTTGCCAATTTTTTGTATAATAATTTCTATAAGCAATTACTCGTGATAAGCGCGTCACGTCGCCACAAATGTGGCCGATAAAAGTAATGTTTGCTCTGATGTGAAGTGTTGTGGTGAAATGGAGTCAAAATTACACCGATATGACACAAGCTTCAGGCACTGGAAATGAGGGTACGTGCGTTAGTTATGATAAATTGACATGTTTCAATCAGTGAGTAATGTATGGCATCAACAGTGTATTTAGCCCCGCCGCGGTGGTCTAGTGGCTCAGGTACTCGGCTGCTGACCCGCAGGTCGCGGGATCAAATCCCAGCTACGGCGACTGCATTTTAGATGGAGGATAAAATGCTGTAGGCCCGTGTGCGCATATTTGGGTGCACATCAAAGAACCCCGGGTGGTCACAATTTCCGGGGTCATCTGCTACAGCGTCTCTCATTATCATATGGTGGTTTTGGGTCGTTAAACCTCACATATCCACCAATCAATATATCACCAGGGTATTTACTCTGATGAGACAATTGCTACAGATAAATGAGACCTGGCTGTTGCACAACAGCGCGAATACAACAAAAACTTTGTTGTCACGCTTTATATGTGACGCTTGATTACGGTACCTCATCACAGCAACTGCTTTTGGTAAGATTGTATGACGTTACTCTCATCACCGAAATTTTCCCTCTACCTATTCTGTGCACTCAGCTGTAGAACTGTTCCTATGTCAGCATGCTTCAAGAGGTACCCGTATGCGCTTGCTGTGGAACAATTATTTCAAGCTGGCTTCGCCACATTAAGACTAGTGTCGCGGAGAAGTGTGAATTGTGCGTTGCGAAAAAGTAGTGTTGCGAAGACGACGACGATTTTGTTTTGATGTGCTAGGTATTACCACGCGCATAATAAACCTTCATTACGGCGTGCACCTTAGAGTCCGAGTGCTTAACGTTTACGACTACTACAGCAATCAGAACAGTGGTTGCCATGTTTGGACAAGTTTAGTGCATCAAATATATTTCACCTGCTGAAATCTTACCTAAACAAGGGATAAATTCAATTTAGTCTTAATTGCCACAAAAGGAGTTCATTAAAAGTAAGTAGGGTTGAAAGCAGTATTTCGACACAAAATTTCTTATTTATCTTTTTTTTTCGTGCTGCAATGCATATCAGAAAACGAAATGGCCGATTGAATGTTCGTCTTTCCTGAGTGTTTCACCGCACACCCTGTTGAAATTGGATACTTTGTAACAGACCTACAGCCCAATGAAATAGGCCAGTTCTAAAAAAAACACCCTTTACTATTATTTATTTATTTATTTGTTTGTTTGTTTGTTTGTTTAGTCCATACTGCGCATTATGTTCCCTCCTTTTTCCTTACTCTACGCCGGGAAGGGTACCTTTATTCACGTGCTTAGCAGTGCAACACTGCAGTTGATACCGGCTTCAGCAATGAATTATTCGTTCACATCTAGGCGACAATAAACTGTGGCGATGCAGAATGGCAAGGGACTTCAATAAAAAAAAAACAGATCTTCGTATCAGAAACTGCTGATCACCGAAAAGCACATGATCGAGAGACCATCAGTTATGGGAAAGCGGCGTTTACAAATATGCAATTTACAAGCGTACAGCTGCCCAAATAATTAACTAGCGTGCGCAAGCAAATATTGCTTTAGAAGCGATGCTCTTTAAGGCCCGTGCCCCGCCACGGTGGTCTAGTGGCTATGGTACTCGGCTGCTGACCCGCAGGTCGCGGGTTCGAATCCCGGCTGTGGCGGCTGCATTTCCGATGGAGGCAGAAATGTTGTAGGCCCGTGTGCTCAGATTTGGGTGCACGATAAAGAACCCCAGGTGGTCGAAACTTCCGGAGCCCTCCACTACGGCGTCTCTCATAATCATATGGTGGTTTCGGGACGTTAAACCCCACAAATCAATCAATCTTTAAGGCCCGCACTCCGCCGTCGCCACCATCGCTGTCACCGTCGAAGCTCACAGCGCCGGGCATGCGCGCAGCGTGAAACAACTAGTGCGCGCTCTCGGAGAATGCGGGGGTGGTGGCAGGACGGCTCTCGCTGCGCGGTGAAAGCCAGCGCGAGCCGTCCCGAAGGATTTTCACGAAGGCTTTCACCGTTTCACGAAGGCCTTCACCGCTGCGCGGTGAAAGCCTTCGTGAAAGCCAGCAGCGAGATCAGGCGCATAGTCTTTCGCGTGCAAATCTAAGGAGCTTCGCTCGTCGGTTGTATGCCAATGACCTCCCCCCGCCTCCCTCCAATAATAAAAAAAAACCTTTACTAAAGGCGCAGCACAGTCACCCCCTTGTTCACAATGACGCACCCGCTTTCTACGGCGATCGCTGTTCTCTTGCCATCGAAACGCAGCGTCGTTCGCACAGGACGCGCACCGCACCGCTGAATTCGCCGAATAGCCATAGTGTGAGAAACGAAGAAAAAGACCCGGACCCAATCGTACGGCTGTACATTTAAACTCGCGTAACAACTGAACGAGCCGGCGCCCGTGGCTCTTGCTCGTTCCCGCCGCCCCTTCTTCCTATTTTATTTGTAACACATAGCTCGCCATCTGCCGAGTGAACTATCAACCACGGGGCGAACGCGAGATAAATGCCACTGCCGAGACTCACAGGCGCAAGACGCCAATAATGCTGCGCCAGTATCTAGTGAAATCAGGTCGTTTAGATTTCCATCTTTCGCGCGCTTTCACTGCTTTAAACGACTATGCTGACGACTGAAGAAGAAGAAGCAGTATGCTGCTTACTTTGCTGGTAAGCCGCTGTCATAAATGCATGAAGAGCAGAAAAATTGGCAGAATATCCACGGAGTGAATGACGGAGAGTCGGGCGAAGCATTCGTCAGTCCATTCGTTCTTGCTTCCGTCCGTCCATGCGTCCATCTGTGTGACCTTCAATGCGTCCATCCACCCGTTCGTGCGTGCGTCTGTTTGTGCGTCCGTCCCTGCGTTCGTCCATGCATCCACCCCTGCGTCCGTTCATGCGTCCATCCATGCATCTGTCTGTGTGTCCATTCGTCCATCTATTCAACACTCCAAGTACCACCATCTCGCATCTTTTCATCATATATTCCCCATATAGAAGCACCGCCATCCAGCGGACATTCCAAGGACTAAACGAGAGGTGGCACACGCACACTTTCTTACGGCTTGCGCTTCGGGTCTACTTCCCGCCTTTAACCACCTCGAGTTCATGGTATATACTAGTTATTCATGGCACTGCGGCCGAACGCTTGCTAAACCTTTCGAAACCATGGAGGTTATGCCCAGCGAGTATAACGTAGCAACCTTTTCCTGTCAGATATTGCACAATGTACATGTCATTGGCTGCTAATGAAAATCGCAGCGTGCGTGTTAACTAAAAGCCGAATGCTCCTGTCTCTCATTTCCCATTAGCAGCCATTGGCATGTACATTGAGCGCTATTTTTATTCTTCAACAACGCACAGAAAAAATCTCTCACCGGCACCACCTTAGAGGTCAAAATGTTATACTTGTTACATACTACATCTGCTACGAGGGACGAACGGGTGCCGCTATAAGGAGCTTCACCCTTAAAAAATCGTCGACGCTAGCGGTGTTGGTGGTTTAATCTTGCGATGCAAGACCGCGACGAGCTCGGTCGGGCTTGGACGCTATTCTTCGAATGCTTCGATGAGCGCTCTCTTACTGGTTCGCGGCGAACCGATTCAGCGGCCGACGCTGCCAAAATCAGGCGGAGAGCGATCGGTGCGGAGAGCGGCGGATCTCGCCGCCGCCGAGCAGATTTGGTGCCCCTTCGGCGGACGGAATGCTCAGTGCGAACGAGCCATCACAGCGAAAGCTAAAAAAGCGGCCGAATAACTGGGACGTTCTTTAAAAACTGCTAGGGAAACTACCACAAGCCCACTTTAACGCTGACCACGACGCCATAAATCATCATTTTTGTGTAAGAATGCTTGGGTTCGATACCAGCTGGGACGCTGACATTAATTATTTGCATTCGCCAGGTCGACGCTACCGATGTCGGGCATTCATTAACGCTCGCACGTTTCTTCGTTCCTGAGTAGATACTAAGTGTCGATCACCTGTGGAACATACCCGCAAATCAGCGGCACATACCCGCCCGTGCGTATGTGCCACTGTCTGGCAGGAAGTGTTTGACGACGTACGCGACGGGATTTTGACATTATTCATGTCTTGACCAGCGCATCATATTTGTCAAACTATCTTACCCTCCCATGGTAAACTTGGTTCACGCCCAGTTAAGGGGGTGACCACGAGAGCACCAAACGTAAGTGGCTAGACAGACAGACAGACAGACAGACAGACAGACAGACAGACAGACAGACAGACAGACAGACAGACAGACAGACAGACAGACAGACAGACAGACAGACAGACAGACAGACAGACAGACAGACAGACAGACAGACAGACAGACAGACAGACAGACAGACAGACAGACAGACAGACAGACAGACAGACAGAGAGATAGATAGATAGATAGATAGATAGATAGATAGATAGATAGATAGATAGATAGATAGATAGATAGATAGATAGATAGATAGATAGATAGATAGATAGATAGATAGATAGATAGATAGATAGATAGATAGATAGATAGATAGATAGATGCTCAAAGTTGGCGAAGTTCGCTAAGAAATGCTTCGGATTTAAAAACAAGTTATACAAGTCTACGTACAGGAGCGCGTGCTGCCGGTCCATTGGCAATTGTACGTAAGGCGCCCTGGCACGAACCGCGGAAACAAATCGAACGTGCCCCCCCCCCCCCCTCCCTGCCCCCTTCTTTGCAAGACGCACGAGCGCATTCGCAAACATACGAGCTGGCAGGAAACGGTTGCCTAAATGCGCCTCGGGCGCATAAAGCGGTGGTAGAGCATCACATTGGTGGTTTATTTGCTGCCGCCACCGTCGCTTCCATCTTGACGCTAACTGCTTCGGTAGGCCTCCGCGTATACGCCGCCCGGCCCACGCCGAAACAAACTATGTCCGCTTATCGGTGTGGGAGTGCGATGTTCCCCTTCAGCCGTGAATTATCGCGGGCCAACACTTTCTCTCTACGTTCATCTTTGCTCGCTTTCATGCGGGTGCGCGTTGGCATCACTGGGAGCCTGCAAGCGAGCGGCGCAAAGATGTCGTTGAACTCTGGCGGTTTCCATTTATCCCACGCTGTACTACTAGGAGTGGATGAGGATGCTCCTTGAAATTTTGATCCAAGTAAGTGATGATGATTTCAATGTACAAAGTAAAATAATGATATGAATACAGTACTAAAAAGCGGATTTGAGACGAACGCACACTGTTGACCTGAGTGAGCTCGTAAGTCGTCATTCCTTTTTATTTTAAGAGGAAGGGGTATAGGGTACCTCATTTCATTTCGCACTGCGACAGCCTTTTATTTGTGGCACTTCCATTACTTTGTATCGCATTTGCACCTGTAATTTAATTACTTAATATGTGTGTTCATAAACGCATTATGAATCATGAAAGATTTAAGAATATGAGACCACTACTTCCCTCGTACGAATTTTACATGCGTGCGTGCTTTGTGTGTGTGTGTGTGTGTGTGTGTGTGTGTGTGTGTGTGTGTGTGTGTGTGTTTACGTGCGCGCGTGCGCAAACAAGAGATTCCGGAGATTCTTTGAGTATGTGAGATGCACTTCACAGACACCACGCTGCGCATACTGTACACCCTTGCCATTATAAGGTTCATACACCCTCACGCAACCCAATTTGGCGTCATATTGCGATTTGCCTCATTGTAGCTTCGCCTCAAGATTAAAAAAAAAATGAAACTGTGGCTCTGTTTTATTGATTTAGCAGTTTGTTTAAACTGTAGGTCCGTAAGGACGATCGACGTGCACAAAGGCGTTCGTAAATGTCAGTCGCGTTGGAGCCGTGCAATCCTAAATTGCACCTCAGTTGCGCTTCCGGCGTTTATTCATAAAATAGTCCCGTCTTGCGCCGTCGTGCAAATCGATGCAGGATCCATTAACCAGTGCCATATAGCTCTGCAGCGTGTAGATGACTCACTCACGAGTAAAGCCATTTTTATGGCCTTTCTTGAATCATTAATCTTGCCTATTGTTTTGTGTAGTGCATGCAGGTTCTACTTGGAGCGACTGATAAAGCCCGTGTATACGCCGGTGCAGGAGAACCGGGCGCCGTGTTTTTTCATCTACGCTTGCTGTCTGTGAACAGTGTTGGCGACGTAAATTTAACAACATTGGGTTTAGTGCCTTTACATCTTTTTACAGGATCAAGGACTTGATTGTCGTATGGCTTCAAGCTCCTTGTGGCGAGAAGCAGCTGGTCTTCTTCCACTGGTGTGTATTTTAAACTGCGAGGTATGCAGCTGAGATATGGGAACGATGTGCGGAAACGTTGGTTTTTCTGTCCCAACTCCTCGAGATCATTCTTTCGGCATGGGCGTCGGCAGTGGGGCGCAAAAGGGGCACTTGCCCTCAACCAAGCTTCACAAGTGCTTCTCCCCTCCCCCAGCAACGATGCAACAATTAATTGTCTACACCCCCCAAGAAAAAATCCTGCCGACTATCATGCTTTTCGGTCGTGATTAATTCGCGAATAAGAGGCAAATACGGGCAACTTCTAAAGACATTTGATTAAGCCATACGCCAGTACACCTTAAATACTCTATACTCTGTCAAAGAAAAGGCGCAAATTTTTACCAAACGCTCTGTGGCTGCCCTAAAACGCAGCAGCTTCATAACCCACAGGTTGCGCATGCCACCACCCCTGAGCAGTGGGATACCACGCTGGTCAGCTTCGACTCGGACACACTAGTCTGAATCAAGGAGCGCACAGAGGCAGCTGCCATGGCCCAAGGTCTCCTGGCTGTCTGACCAAGAGTGTACTGTCGTACGCTGATTATCAGCTCCATTGATTGATTGATATGTGGGGTTTAACGTCCCGAAACCACCATATAATTATGAGAGATGCCACAGTGGAGGGCTCCGGAAATTTCGACCACTTGGGGCTCTTTAAGGTGCACCCAAATCTAAGCAACGGGCCTACAACATTTCCGCCTTCATCGGAAATGCAGCCGCCGCAGCCGGCATTCGATTACGCGACCTGTGGGTCAGCAGCCTAGCACCTTAGCCACTAGACCACCGCGGCGGGGCGATTATTAGCTCCATTTATGTGGCGCCCAATAAATTCAGCTGCTCTGCGTTCAGAAAACTTCCGTTTCTTGGCATTACTGTTAGATGGCGTCCATATGTCACGCAGCGTAGAGTTACTCTAGCGCAGCGTTTCCAGACAAAAGGCTATCGTCTTTCGAGGTCCTTTGCAGTGAAGAACGCAGATACAGGTCCGTTTTTTTTTTATCAGTACGTCTCTTCCTTCTATCTGTTGATTCCTTTTTCCGACATTTCATTTTAAGATCACAAACTGGACACTTGTTGACCTTAATGAGTCCCCAAAATATATTTAGCACATATTTCTTAGAAAATGGAGGCGTGACGAGAAAACACAGATATGAAGGATATGAACAGTGCTGAACTTCAATAAGTTCTTAAGAAAAAAATATATGTCAAGTGTTTGTGAACTTCGTCGTCGAGAGAAAAGTCGAGATCAAATAGTCCGAATACTGAATGATACTGGCTACTTTGTTCGTGTGGAGCGTTGTCAGTGGTGGTGTGTGACGCTATAAAATTCACCTTTATCGAATAAAGTACAGTTCAGCACTGGTCCTGTCGAGGTGTTTCTTTCGTCTTCGTCCTTCTTGCTGTTAAACCTTGCAGATGTCGCGCCAACTTGCCCGGACCAAAGAACTCCCGAAGAAAGGTGTGCAGTGCTTCAGTGGGCCATCGCTTTCTTTCAAACTCGACGAGAAGTAGTTTTTAGGTATCGCTCGAAATAAAAGAGAGCTTTTGGTCATTTTAGCCCTCATACTAATCAATAAAAAAACGCATGCACCTGAAGCTTACTTTGACCTATACTTTTCCTTAATTGGAGGAATATTTTTGGATGAACACTTAATTTGAGGAATACTATACTTTTTCTTAAGTTGGAAGTGCGCACTCGTGCTGCCTTTCATGTCTGTGTTTTCTTGTCGTATATCTTCCTTTCCTGAGAGATAAATGCTTGTCCTAGCTTACTCCCTTTGTCACTGTCGCGTGGCTTGTAATCACCGACTACGCGAGCCTGAGCAACACAAAAGTGAGTGCTCTTTCACGGCTCCTGGTTCATAAACCTTAAGCATCACCAAGGGCTCGAATTAAATTGCAACTAGTAACAACAAGATAACTTGCAAGAATCTTGGAATAAGCGAAGCGTCTAGTACTACAAAAGAGCCCGTCCAGACCGAGAAGCCCGGTGGCAAATCGTCAGTGGACGTCCCGGTATCGTACGGAAGCTCTCGGAAGTTTAGAAAATAGCGCCGATTCGAGAGTTTCCTTTCCGCGAAGTGATTAATCTTTCGAGCGGCGGCAACGGTGACTCCGCACAGACGGTACAGCAACGGCAAGCAACGTATACGACGTGCGAGGGCTCCCTGATGCTCTCTCTTCTCACCTTTCCGTATTTTATAGCTTCTTTTTGACTGGTCCGTCGTCGCCCCGATATCGGTAGCGCTGCGGTCGATGTCAGCGCTGTCGCCAGGCGAAGGCTCTTCGGTCGATGCTCGACCGTCTCACCCCTCTCTTTACCTCTACACCAAAAGCTCTCTCTTCCCCAAATGTATATTTCTCTTCGCCACTGGTGACTATGAAAGCCAGTCAGGTGCGCCGCCTGCCGTCGTATCATATATTGCCCGCAATGGATCTGTCGATGCCTCTCTACGAGCGATTGTCGTACCGAGTCGAGGCGATCCAATCTCGGCGACTTGCTCTGTGCTCGCTTCTTTTCTCTATTTTTTTTCAGTTAGCGCTACTCACCTGCGGCCTTCTGCAGCAGACCCCTTACTTCTATTTCTGTCCCTCTAAGTCATGGGGCTCTTTGTTACGTAGAGTTAGCGAAATTATTGCGTTGCTCTCCCCAGACAGCAAGAAGAGTGTCCCGGAGGGAGATCTTGCCTTACAGACTATTGCTGCTGGACGCTTCTTTAGTCGTGAAGCGTACCAGACGTTGTAGCTTGATTGGCTGATTGATTCATCCGTGACCTTGCGCAATCCACCTCGGGAGGTCGGTGACGAACTGGCTGGTAGGGTGGTTCGGACTAATAGGAAGAAAATTAAGTCGAAACACAAAAGTGCAATTACAAAAAGAAACAATGTTGATGTTCATAGTAGTCTCTGAGTATTGTTTACGTGTAGAAAAGCAAAAAGAACTTGTGAACAAAAATGTGGGAAAAATAAATTTCAACAAAGGATTCTTTCTATTTTTCTCACAAAATGGTCGCTCGCGATGCAGCAATTTTCGCTTGTTAGCAGCAGGGAGGAAAAGAGATAGAGACAGTATTTTTTCTCTATATTGTACATAACCTTTGCAATAAAGTTTGGGTAGCAGCTATATTGTCTGTTGGAACAGCTGTAGATGATTTGAGGGTACAGAAACGAACAACATCCTAAAAATGAAGAAGATGAAAATTTAGGCTGGTAGTCGAAATATCATTGATTTCTAAGAGATGGCCTCTCATTATTCAGGGTACCAAGAACCAGAATTTAAAATCATTACGCTTAGCATACAGGCTCATCCGCTAGACATAGCATGGCCTTGTCAAGCTGGAATCACGCCAGCTTTTTCTGCAGGTCTCCTGCATCATGTATCCTTGATGCGAAATAAAGTCATTATCATCTCACAAGGATGTCGAAGGAAATGGGCCCAAAATGAACGTGAGCCCAGACGGAAAAGCATATGATCTTGTTACTAAGAATTATCCAAGCAATTCATGGCACTATTTGTAAGAATTATATTGTATTAGGGTACCAGCGCTGTGTTGCAAAGTAGTGGAGAAGGGGGCCGCGGATGTGTGACTTGGGTGAGGAGCATGTACTGGAGTGGCTCTTGGGGAGGGGGGTGAGGCAGTAGTGTTTTAGGGGCGAAGCTCCTTGAAGCGGCACCCGTTCGTCTCTCGTAGTAGTGCTAACATGTCTCACGCTTTGATCTGCAAGGTGGTGCTGGTGGCAGATTTCTCCTTTGCGTTGTTGAACAATAAAAAAATTCGCAGCGTGCGCGTTAACTAAAAGCCGAATTCTCCTGTCTCTCATTCCCCATTAGCAGCCATCGGCATGTACATTGAGCACTATCTGACAAGAAAGGGTTGCTACGTTATGCTCGCTGGGCGTAACCTCCATGGTTTTAGAAAGGTTTAGCGAGCGTTGAGCCGCAGTGCCATGAATACAGTGAACTAGTATATACCATGAACTAGACGTGGTTAAAGGTGGGAAGTAGACACGAAGCGCAAGCCGTAAGAAAGTAAAAGCCGAATTCTCCTGTCTCTCATTCCCCATTGGTAGCTATTGGCATGTACATTGAGCACTATCTGACAAGAAAGGGTTGCTACGTTATACTCGCTGGGCGTAACCTCCTTGGTTTTAGAAAGGTTTAGCAAGCGTTGAGCCGCAGTGCCATGGTGCCATACAGTGAACTAGTATATGCCATGAACTCGATGTGGTTAAAGGTGGAAAGTAGACACGAAGCGCAAACCGTAAGAAAGTGTGCGTGTGCCACCTCTCGTTTAGTCCTTGGAATGTCCGCTTGATGGCGGTGCTTCTATATGCGGAATATATGATGAAAAGATGCGAGATGGAGGTACTTGGAGTGTTGACTAGATGGACGAACGGACACACAGACATATGCATGGACGGACGCACGGATGGCTACACGGACGGACGCAGGGGCGGATGCAGGGGCGGATGCATGGACGAACGCAGGGATGGATGCACGGATGGACGTGCGGACGCACGAACAGACGCATGCACGGATGGTCACACAGACGGACGCATGGACGGACGGAAGCAAGAACGAATGGACAGACGGACGCTTCGCCCCACTCTCTGTTATTCAGCCCGTGGGTATGCTGCCATTTTTTTTTTGTACCCTCCTCCGACCTGTGGTTTCGTTGGTTCAACCGTACCTGAATAATGAGAATTCGCAGCAGCAACCGTTACGTAGAACTGAATACCTGCAAACAGAACGCCAGCGTGTTGTGATCGCAATTAACTGTCAAATAAGGATTAGAAAAAACAACTACTCAGAAGCAGCAACTCAATGGGGTTCGCTTGAACACCTACATCTTATTTCCTTCTGTGTTGTTTCCTTTTAGCGTGATGGAACTTTCATAGTAATATGAAAAAGATGCTTGTGTAAATCTGGCACGTATCAGACTCTTTTTTTTTCTGAGAATAGTTGTTTTCAATATTTGAATGCACGCACCGTGGTGGTATAGTTGTTATTGTGCTCGACTACTCCCTTGAAGGTCGTGGGATCGAATCCCGGCCGCCGCGTTTTGACGGAGTCGATATGCTTGAAGCACGTGTACTTATATTTAGGTGCACGTTAAAGAACACCAAATTGTTAAAATTTTTGGATTCGCTAAAGCTGTTGCTTCGGCGAGTTGGTTCATGATTATTTAGACTGATTTATCAGCGCAAAAAAAAGATGAAACTTTTAGAACACACACACACACACACACACACACACACACACACACACACACACACACACACACACACACACACACACACACACGCACGCACGCACGCACGCACGCACGCACGCACGCACGCACGCACACACACACACACACACACACACACACACACACACACACACACACACACACACACAGTGCTGTCCGGATTCTTTGATTGACAGATATGTGGGGTTTAACGTCCCAAAACCACCATATGATTATGAGAGACGCTGTAGTGGAGGGCTCCGGAAATTTCGACCACCTGGGGTTCTTTAATGTGTGTCCGGATTCTTTCAATATGGCGTCCCTCATGTTAAGGTTTTACAACAAAAACCTCCAACATTTTTAAAAACCTGTTACGAAGTGTTTTTCAAAAAATGGTGGGCGTTCACTTCTTATAATTCTTTCGTATTATTTCCTCCTTCAAGTACTGTCTTTAGGCTCGCGTATTTTGAGTATTTCGATTCAGCTTTGAACTTTGCTGTGAAGTATTTGGAGCAGCTTTACAGGCCTAGCTCTCCCGCTTACTTATGATTTCTCGATTTTTCAGTCTATCTTACGTAACTGAAGTTAGAATATTTCGTAGCGTCTCTTCGGACAACGGGGTTGCATCGTTTACGGAGGTTTCTACATATCGGAGCTGCCCCCTTTAATGCTGCAGTGAAAGACAGGACGTTGATAGTGCCCTCGAGAAAACTTCCCTCCGAGACTTGAGTGCACCGGACGCTAGGGGCAAGAAGCGAAATCATTTTACGCAACTGAGAATCGTTCAACATGTTCCGACCGTTTCCTAACACGTATCGCTGATTCCTTGTCGCTCACCAAAAGGCCCCCAAAATGTATTCCGTTCAACCGGACGCTCTAAATGGCATGCGGGCGCAAACAAGAAAAAAAATTTACCTTAAAAGATAAAGACATGTGCTTGATTTTTTTTATTTCCTGTTCTTTCATTTCTTATTCAAAAATTTTCTTGTTGTTTCTTAGTTGCAGGCAATGTCAAATTTAGAGCGTTCAACCAACTTGCCGAATTACAAATTTTATCGAAACGGATACTCCTTCGAGCGAAAGTTCCGGCAGGCATTGCGTATAATTAGAGCGGATGGAAGAGGCATAAAAGGAAACGCAGTGTTTGTGCACAGCAACATCATGCCACCCGTTCATTGCAGCTTCTATTGCACCTCGGTCGTACATCGAACCACCGCAAAGTTGGTGAATAAGCGTTGAAACGCCGTCGTACACTGCGGGTAGCGATTCGATTCTCATTGAGGTGGGGCAAAGCTCTTGTTTTTGTTGTGAAGAGGAATACCGACGTGGACTTCGGGTATCATGCATGCTGCTCCAAAACGGTTGGGTCTCTTTTACTATATACTTTGACCTTAAACTACTGGCTCCCAAAGCATGGCGCCCTGCTCTCTTACGAACTAAAAGAAGAAGAGAAAAAAAAAACTGGCCTCAACGCACTCACGTCGTCTTTTCCGCTCTTTTTCGTGTCTCTCTTGCGTTGTGGCAGGGCTGTAGAATTTCACCACAGCGAAAATTCGCTCGCGGGACGTCAATAATATGGGACAAAGTTATGAGCCATTTATTCATCAAAAATAGCCGAGTCCGCCGCATAGAGACAACGATTATTTCTCACGCCCTCAAGTAATATTGCGCAGTGATAATATATGCGGCAATAGTGGACGACTGGGACCGATCGAACGCCTGTCGTCTCTGACCGCTTGCTATCCTATTTTGTTGCGTTCTTGCCCGTCCCAGGTGTAACAAATGTGTGAATTTTGGATTACCATAAGTATGCAATCACTTGCATTTGAATTTTACATCTCAAGCAATAACCGGGAAGACATGGGCGTTGCTCACGGGGCTCAAAGACACAAAAAACCACTAGAGAATTAAGGTTGACGTAAAATAGCACCAGGCATGAAAAATAGTTTGAATTTAATGTATTATTTTAAGGCTTTCATCATTGCGAGGTTTTGCGCGCAGAATCTCTGAAAATACTTTTTGTTATCGTTTCTTACATCAACGTATTTTCTACACAATTTTTGTGGGGAGAGGGGGGGGTGTCTGCGGCCAACGTTTTCACAATGGTAGAGCCAGAAGTCAGGTTACCCAGACTTACATTGTGTCGATCCGTCTATGGAAGAAAGATACGCGCACGTTATACAACACCGACATACACAGGTTGGCTTTAGCAACCTCTGCCGGCGGCAGCGTAGGCTATCTTTGCACTTTTGTTCCGTTGCGTAAGGACATTGCGGAGCCCACTCATAGCGCACGTTCTCCTCGCTTTGTGCGAACCCTCACGTGTGCGTGACGCTGGATATTTTGGGGATTGCGGCACCAAACTTCGCAATCTCTCGAGTGGCCCGAGCTAAGCAAAGATAATCACTGGGCCACTTTTTCTTTATATTTACGCTTTTCTCTCATCTATTGTCCATTTTAGCATTACACTTCAGTCCTCGGCCTTTCTCGTTTGACTTCTCTCTTGTTTGCCCTTTTGGTGTCTCTGTATCTCCAAAACTGCAGGCTGCAGCCTATCCCGATGGACATCATCAGCCTAAATTAGAAAAAAAAAGAGATTCAGGGTTGAGCAAACCGGGTTGAAAACGTTATATGACAGAAAGTGAGCGCTCGCCACGCTGATATAGAATCTAATTGATAGTACAGAGAAAAAATGTCGAAATGCCATTCCATGTCAAGCCGCTCGCCGAGGCATATCTCCGTTCGCTGCTATCAAATTTATCAAGTTCCCGCGTACATTAGCGGACGCTGCTCTTGTCCAGGATGTCGTCGTTTTTATTGTATTCGAGGAAAGAGACCCAGTGTGGGCATTTTTCTCATTTTTCTTATTTGCGCGCACAGTCGAAGAGCTGACTTCATCGACGCAACCTGTAAAGTTCACTTTCGGCTTTTCTGTGGGGCAATCGGGGCGATCAGGGGGCCATCGAGCTAGGCTGCTGTGCGTAGCCGAAACGAACGATTTTATTTTTCAGTTCTTTCCCATGTTCTCATATGCTCAAACTATGAACCACAACGCAACGCTGGTTTGAAATAGTTTAAATGCTGTATTACAATGGTTTACAATAATGGTTTATACCTATAATGGCTATAGCACTATAATAGCGTAAATATGAGTGCCGGAAATCATTGCTGTTTATTTCCCCTGGCAGCACAGTAATCGATTTTAAGTGTCTCATAGACACCTGCGTGCTGAGCATGAAGTTTTGAAATAGCTGAAAACATAAGACAACAAAGCGAGCCTGGGGGGGGGGGGGGGAGGGGTGCGAGATCAATGATTATGGCGGAATACTTGTCTGAAGCATTTATCACGAGGACAGTAAGCCGTGGCGCGTTACGAAAGACGTTTTTACGATATACCATACAGTACTTCGATTAACGAATGAAAACCATGATTCATCCAATATTAATGATGCAAGTCGTCAGTGATCTACCGCACGCTTACGAAGTTAGCAGTACAGCATGAGAGCCGCTTTCAACGTACCGTTGTCGGTAATGCTTCAGGGCCACGCGTGCCTCTAAAGCTACACTAACGCAGCGAGAGTATCATTTTTTCCAGTCTAAAGCCACACATGTCAGACGACTATGACAACGGGAAGGCGCATTGTCATTATACGAGTTGGGTCACTGGTCTACTGTCACTGCTTTGTGTCGCGCATGAAAAAGCTCATAAAACAAAGCACTTTAATTTTTTAAGCGATTCCACTGCCGTCGGAAAGTTGGGCAACGATAAAAGATTCCGTGCTTATTGTCTGAGCTTATGAAATCCAGAGAAATATTATATTCTAGGGCCCGAAAATCTCGGACAGCAGCACCGAATATGGAACGCATAACGAGTTTCTACCGCTTTTGTTCGCTTATGCATTTGCGTAATTTAGTGGCCAAGTGCTCCGAGACGATCTCTGCCGTCGAGGGAAAAAAACAATGAAAAAGAACTAGGTTTCAAAGTCAAACCCGGAGCCATTTGTGAAGTTTTGAAAGAGGCAAAGAACATGCACTAGCACGACTGACAGTAACGCTTCTCGTCGACAGGTTTTCAATAATCTACCGACGCGTGTTTTCAGAGTAAGAGTTAATGAATTGTCGCGTCGCAGTCGATAAGGGCATGAAGATATCTCGGGAACGAAATCAAGATGCATGGCGGCTGTCACTAACACGGGATCTGAAGGGATATGGCGATAGTTGGTTATTATTTCGAGCGCCTGCTTGATTACGTGGTTAACAAAAAGAGGGGGGGGGGTCGCTGTTCTGTGTTTTTTTTTCTGCTTGGCTGTTCCGAAAGAACATCGGTATATTCTTCAGGCCTCGCTGGTTCTATTATCCTTGGAGATTCAATGCTGTTCCTTTGTTATCTTACCGTCCAGTGAAACCGCCAGCAAGCAAAATGATAGCAGTGGTTGGGTTCAAACTTTATCTTTCTCTCTCTCTCTCTCTCTCTCTCTCTCTCTCTATATATATATATATATATATATATATATATATATATATATATATATATATATATATATATATATATATATATATATATATATATATATATATATATATATATATATATATATATATATATATATATAACCTGCGCTTTTGTGCCTTAATTAGGCGCAGCCATAGAGTTTCCTAATATTAACTAGAGGGGACTTTGGCGGATCGTTCAGTGACCATGGAGGTGATGGGTAGTACACTAATTTGCCTGGTATTCGTACTTGCAGGCAGTGAGTCGCATTTTCGCACTTGTGGCTTCGTTTATTGTTGTGCTTCGGTTTTGTTTCGAAGGAGAGAACAAACCTTTTTGAACTTCGCGATCCGGTTTGAAAAGGTAAAGCTAAAAGAATAAGGTGGTGCAGCGCAACCACTGAACATTTGCTGATTTTCGTTTCGTGAGGAAACACCTCCAAGCCACACGAACACACATGGACCCAGAAGTACGAAGATTAGACAAATTCGTGTACTACCCATCATTCCCATCCTCGCTGAAGCGCCTTGCGTTGCAGCTCCTATACACACTAGCTCCAGAGTTTCCTCTAATGTATAATTAGGAAACTCTATTGGCGCAGCAGAGCAGCGACGAATTGGGCTTTGGTGAAAATAGGGAAAAATCGCGAAGAGATTTTAAAAATACAAATACATTCATAGCGAACGTGTACACGTGTGCGTCATTTGCACGTGGTAGGGTTGCATTCACAAGGGAAGAAAAAAATGGCAGCATAACCACGGAGTGAATGATGCAGAGTGGGGCGAAGCATCAGTCCGTCCAATCGTTCTTCCTTCTGTCCGTCCATGCGTGCGTCTGTGTGGCTGGCCGTGCGTCCATCCGCCCATCCGTGTCTGCGTCTGTTCGTGCGTCCGCACGTCCATCTGTGCGTCTGTCCCTGGGTTCGTCCATGCATCCGCTCCTGCGTCCGTCTATGCGTCCATCCGTCCGTGCAGTCATCCGTGCGTCCGTCCATGCATCTGTCTGTGTGTACGTTCGTCCACCTATTCAACACTCCAAGTACCACCATCTCGCATCATTTCATCATATATTCCTCATATAAAAACACCGCCATCCAGCGGACGTTCCAAGGACTGAACGAGAGGAGGCACACGCACACTTTTTTATGGCTTGCGCTTCGGCTCTACTTCCCACCTTTAACCACCTCGAGTTCATGGTATATACTGGTTCACTGTATTCATGGCACTGCGGCCCAACGCTCGCTAAACCTTTCTAAAACCAAGGAGGTTACGCCCAGCGAGTATAACGTAGCAACCCTTTCTTGTCAGATAGTGCTCAATGTACATGCCAATGGCTGCTAAGGAGGAATGAGAGACAGAAGAATTCGGCTTTTAGTTAACGCGCACGCTGCGAATTTTTTATTGTTCAACAACGCACAGAAGAAATCTCCCACCGGCACCACCTTGGAGGTCTAAATGTAAGACTGTGGCGCAATTATGTAAAAGTTTCAAATCCGGACAAAGGCGGTCTCTTCCATTGAGTCGCACGTGATTGGCCCATACAAGCGGTGACGAATGCTGTGACGCTATGAGTGACGTGGACTGGGGTGTCACGTGACTCTTTTTTTTTCGGTTTTCGGAGAAAGGCGATGGAACGGTCGGAGAGACTGTCCGAAAGCAACCGGATGGATTGAAATGGCTGCAAGGTGGCCTGGATTGGATAGAAATGGAAAAAATGCGCGACTTTTCGGCACCGGGGCACTTAGACAACATGGCGTTTCCCACTGACACGGTACTTCGCCTTGCCTGTGCGGTAGCTTTAACCGAGCAGAGGCGACGACGCGAGGTAAAAGATGCATTTGAAGAGTTCAGCGAAGAAGAGTTCCGGCAATGTTTTCGTCTGTCCAAACGAACAGTGCGTAGCTTGTGCGACGAACTTGACCCTATCATCGGATGCCAGCGAGCCAGTGGCCTTTCCACAGAGAGAAAGGTGTTGTGCGCGCTGCGATTTTTCGCCACCGGTAGCTTCCAGAAGAGCATTGGTCGCGAGGAACACTTAGGCATGTCTCAGCCGGCGGTGAGCAACACCATCCACGAGGTGACGGAGGCGATCATTACCGTGGCTGCTAGAAAAAGGGTGGCGGACTTCCTACTGACAACAGCTGCTAAGGATGAGGCAAAGGTGGAGTTTGTGCTACGCGGTTGCATCCCAGGGGTGCTGGCGTGTACCGATGGCACGTTGATCACCATTCGCAAGCCAGAGGGATTCAGACTGGCCGACACGGCGAGCTTCATGTCCAGAAGGGGCTATTATGTCCTGAACGTCATGATCGTAAGTACTGTTAGGATAGTTTATTACTCGCCCTTCGGAGCAATTGTTCAGTTGTGACGCCGAAGCTGGAAAAAGTAATAATGCAACGAATGAAAAAAGAACCTGCAGGGAATTGGATGCGAGCTAGATGGTGGCTCGCAAGGCCTCGGTAATAATAAGTGGCAAGTGTTTCGTGCGTGAGCCAGTTGCCTTTTTTGCACTGACATGCATACGCAATTGAATTGTGCATTTTAGAGGTAATCGGTAATATGGGCAGCAGACGTAGCAGAAGTATATACACGACAGGGAAGTATTTCCAACACGAAAGTGCTAACAATCACAATAGGACGAGCTGGCTTTGGTATTTACGAGTGTTCTTTCCCAAGAGCAACGCGTAGCTTTTCACTTATCAATCATTCAGTGGAAGTCGTGGCCATGTGTACAGCAGAGGTGGGGTCGTTGCCCCCACACTCCCCCCTCCTCAGTGTGCTACACCCTGTGTTTCCTTCTAAGTGAAGCTCTTTGTACCGATGACTGTACTAGTACGCATTGTTTCCTGCATATGCGTAGAAAAAAGGGATTTATTCTGAGTATAAATGCAGTACTATTTTATATCGCTCCTCATCGCAGATGTGCAAAGCATGGCTGCGCATAATTGTCATAGACCCATGATTCCCAGATTCGTGCCACGACTCCTGGGTGTGGGAACACAACCCACTGTGTGCACGCCTAGCTGCACATCTGCAGCCTGGCGAATATCTGCTTGGTAAGTATTAATGTGTGCTATCTGGGCAGAGCACTCAGCTTTTATGCTTACATTGCAGGGGACGCAGGCTATCCCCTCAAGCCATGGCTCCTAATTCTAGTCCTTGGCAGTCAACTGTGCAACACTTCCGAAGGCCGATACAACAAGGAGCACGCATTCATGCACAATGTTGTGTAAAGGTGTATCGCCGTGTTGAAAAGCAAGTTCCGCTGCTTGCAGCACTTTCGAACGATGCTCTACAACCCCGATCGGGCAGCGCAAATCATCTATGCTTGCTTTGCTCTCCACAACATTGCGTTGCATGCAGGCGACTGGACCTTGGACGAGTATGTCGTGGACATGCCACCAGCTGAGGATGACGATGGAGAGCCAAGGGGGAGCCATATGCTCACACCACGCAACGTGCTGCTCAGAGACGGCAGCAGCGCAGCGCTGTCTTGGACCTTTTTGAAGTACACAGGAACGGTGAATTTTCATGTTTTCATATCCCACACATAATTTATTTACACTGATTCTAGTGCATCTAGACATGACAGGGCTGTGTTTGCCACATTTGAATACACAAAGTACTTTCTTGTGCTTCAATATGAAGCAAGGTGGCAATGTCAAAATGCTGCATTTTCTTTAAATGGCACATGAAATATTCAACAGAAACACCCTTTTCCATATTAGTGATCACAGTCACAACAGACTAGATTGGAGCAAGCATATATGAGCGGCGCTCTGTGCTGAATGTTGCTATCACAAAATTGTGTGAACAATGCAGCAACGTCTCAAAATTTTTTTCACCAGAACGCATAAAAATCGAGATTCCATTAGTAACATGTTGTATGAACACATGATACATAAGTCCATATCTTCTCATAGTGACTGACTACAAGCATTCAATTGTGCACGCCAGGCTTGACGAGCGATTGTGCTCGTCAAGTTGGGCTGGTTTTCTGCTCATTGTCCTAAACATTGTGTGAATGTTAAAATAACATTTAATTTGAATTTACGACTGCAGTCATGCTGCAATGCTAAAAAATACGCAAATCAAAACGGCAAACAACAGGCGAGTTGTTTTGATAACATACAGCAAGAATAATTCGCTCAGCCATCTCGCGGCTCCCAAACCATACCACGTTCAAAATTTATTCCCGCAACGAGTCGTTTACAATGAAAACTAGATGAAATCAATCGCTGGCATGTTGCAGTGATGGCCATTTTCATTTGTGAAACTGTGCGAGATGACCACTTACTAGTTTAGCGCTCCCAAACAAGATTCAAAATGTAGTTGTTGCATATTAGCGTCATTGTGCTGAAATGAAAATATCACAGTGAACTGCAAAACAGTGTGATGCAAAAAGATATCACATTACTACACTATGTGGTAATGCTGCATAAAAAGCACAGTGAGCTAGAAAACACAGTGGGACAATACAAATATCACAGAAACATTAACAGAAAATGTCAACTATACACTCGTGGTCTCCGTGTGAATGACTAGACACCTTTGAAATGTGGGTAAAAAACACTGCCACTGGAACAGCTCGAACATACATTGAGAAATGCATATATCGAACATAAAAATTCTGCACTCCTTGTACAAAGTAAATGCTAACCTAAATCTAGTAATATGTACTAAATGCAAACAAAAAACGTATAAAATAGAGCATGAACTGCAACACGTAAACATATCAAAAACACTAAACCAATTATGAATGATAAAAAGTTGAAAACATGGCAAAAAACAAACTAAACTATGTATATGTTTCCCGAAGCGTATAAAATTGAACATGAACAGCAGCACCTAAACACATTGAAACCGACAAATCAATAATGAATGATGACAAGAAAAAACATCGAACACATGACGATAAACTAAACTAGGTATCCCTTTCTCGCAGAAAGCCCTCAGCCATGGCCATTGCCCTCCTGCACCGCTGCCGCCTTCTCCTGTGCCGCTGCCACACGCCGTTCTGCAGGAGCGATGCGGGTGGTTGATTTTTTCATCTCCCGCAGCACCTGCGATGAATCATGATGGTGTAAATGTTTAAGTGAGCTGCCGGTAAACCCTTAACCATCTCGTGGCTGGAAGCTGCTGCTGCTGCCAAGAATTGGAACGGGCGCAACAATTTCCTCTCAGTTGAAGATCAACTGGCCTGATGGCATCCTTTGAAAATGGGAAGCTTTGTGTACAAGCTATGCCCTCCTCGGGTGGACCAACCAACATTTGTTGAAACTACTCTTTATTAATGTCCTCAAATGCATCTCTCACCATGAAAGAGCCCTTTTCAGGGCTAACCAACCTTTTGCCCGGCAGTTTATCATTGCAGATACCCGATACCATGCCCTCATACAATGCATGGTTCTTGTTTACAGCCCAAGTTCGTTTCAGTCATCATAATAGAACATGGAGAATGCTTATGCCCCTTATGTAAAATGTAAACAAAGGGTCTACTCACCTTGAGCACCTTGTCGCCCTGCTCAAGGTTCCAGTCCTGCACTCAATAAAGCACTAAGTTCTCAGATGCTTGCGTGTTACTGTGTCACTGCCATCTTCAGCAGCTTCAGTGGCCTCCACATCCATTTCCACCGCAGAAGTGGGAACATCCGCCTGCTGTAAAGTGTAGTAAGCATGATCTTTCAGAAAGTGGGTATTCGTTACTCTGGCTATTTTGCAACCTTACGTACTAAACATCTGCGGAAATGTTCTGCAGCTATTCAGTGGTCATTGATATCATGTATTACCATTTTAGTGCATGCACTTGCCCGCAGGCATTGCGTGTTTTATGATAAATTAATACCCCTTGTACTGCAAGGGCTGCAAATTGAGATTTTAGTTAATAAACCTACCCACTTTTTAATACTTTCTCCTGCGCTATATTGCCGTTTAACATGGTTCCGCTAAAGGTACCCCTTCAGATATCAAACTCTGTCATGGCACCGCTCAGGAACCCGTGATACTGCGGCGGCAGAGTGCTTACCTGTAGATAGGTGAGACCAAAGACGCCACTGAAGCGTGTCATCCCAGTCAACTGTAGAACCTGGCCGCGGAAGCCAGGCAGCCAACCCCCTACAGTGCCCCTGAAAATATACACTAATGTCACAGAACAAATTGCCCGTGCCATTCGACGGCCAGTTACGTTTGTGCGTCTCTGATGGCGGCGGTGTCACGGCGGGCCTCGTGCACCGGCCTGCGCCACCAAGCCTGCCATTCCTGCGCAGGCACTTCATGGTTCAGCGCCTCGCTGAGCTCTTGCCACAGCCGCCACCGGTCGGTGATGGTGACGCCGTGCCGCAGCTCGATGGCATTCGCCACGAGCTGGGGATATTTGTCCATAAAGGCGAGCACCAGCGCGCGCTGAGCCTCGGATAACTCCGATGAGCCGCTGCTGCTGTTGACTACTGGTACAGTTGACCTCCGCCACGATTGCGCTCGACTGAGCCAACAACTTCGAAAGTTGCGCCGTTTAGGTTTGTATAGTGGGGGAGATATGAAAACAGTAACTGCTTGAAACGGGGTTGTACTTAGCGCCCCCACGTACCGTCCCGCTAAATTTAGCGTTATTTCATAACAATAACAAGAAAAATACGTTTATATTGTGCCGTATTCCTTGATAAACGTTCGAAAACTTGTGCCAACACAATTTGATAATGATCAATAGTAGTTAAACATTTTTCAACACGTTACAAACACTTTTCACTTTGCTATACGGTCCACAAGTCCACGTCAAAATGATGACGCGAGGCTTCATTTCGCTCATTGGCTGTTCACTTCCCATCATCCTCGCGACCGCTGCGGACCGCCCATTTTTTGACGTCACCGACAGACCGCCTCCGTCCGGATTTGGAATTTGTATATAATTGCACCACTGGTTACACACTAATACTACGACTACGATAAACGGGTGCCGCTATAAGGAACTTCGTCCCCAAAAAAACCTTACACCCAACTCTCAGTCTTCGAATTCCTCCAGAACTTCGCCGACGAGGTGCTACTATGCTGTGCAGATTATGGTATAGGGCGTCGCATTTACCAATGCGTACGCGTTCCGCATAGGAATGGCCGACACTGCTGCATGCGACCATTGCGGCATTGACGAAACAACTTGGCACATTCTGTGTGAATGCCCACAATACTGCTCGCAAAGACAGTGACTCTGCAATGCACTAAATGAACTGGACAACCAAACTCTTTCGGAAGAAGGCATCTTGCGCTACCGACGGGATTTTATGTAGCAGAAGAAGGCTGTGAAGGTGCTCCTGTACTTCTTGCGTTTAACTGGCCTGTCCAAACGACTGTGATCGGAACGTCCTGCATTTGTGTGCATGTGAGTTTTTCAGGGGCGAATGTCTATATAGCGGCACCCATTCGTCCCTCGTAGTCGCAGTGTGGAACGATTGTTACATTTTGACCTCCATGGTGGTGCTGAAGGGAGAATTCTTTTGTATGTTGTTGAACAATAAAAAATGGTGCGCAATGTACATGCCAATGGCTGCTAATGAAGAATGAGAGACAGGAGCATTCGGCTTTTAGTTAACGCGCACGCTGCGATCCACATTAACCACCATTGGCATGCACACTGAGTACTATCTGACAAAAAAGGGTTGCTACGTTATACTCGCTGGGTGTAACCTCCTTAGTTTTTGAAAGGATTAGCGAGCGTTGAGCCGCAGTGACATGAATACAATGAACTAGTATATACCATGAACTCGAGGTGGTTAAAGGTGGCAAGTAGATACGAAGCGCAAGCCATAAGAAAGTAAAAGTAATTCTCCTGTCTCTCATTTCTCATTAGCAGCCATTGGCATGTACATTGAGCACTCTCTGATAGGAAAAGGTTGCTACGTTATACTCGCTGGGCGTAACCTCCTTGGTTTTAGAAAGGTTTAGCGAGCGTTGGGCCGCAGTGCCATGAATACAGTATACCATGAACCATATAACATGAACTCGAGGTGGTTAAAGGTGGGAAGTAGACCCGAAGTGCAAGCCGTAAAAAAGTGTGCGTGTGCCACCCCTCGTTTAGTCCTTCGAATATCCGCTGGATGGCGGTGCTTCTATATGGGGAATATATGATGAAAAGGTGCGAGATAGTGGTACTTGGAGTGTTGAATAGATGGACGAATGGACACACAGACAGATGCATGGATGGACGCTTGAACGAATGGACGGACGAATGCTTCGTCCCACTCTCCATCATTCACTCCGTAGACATGCTGCCAATTTTTATGATTTACTTTATATCTCTCTATCTCTATCCTCTTTCTGACCCTTATTTCCCCACCCCAGTACAGGGTAGCAAACCAGTTCTCCTAGGTTAACCTCCCTGTCTCTTCTTTTTATTTATTTCTCTCTCTTGTCTTTAAAGGGGCTCTGCAACACTTTTGAGCATAGTCAGAAAATGCTTCCGATTGGTAGTAGAGGCTCCCGACAACACGCGAGCCAAATATTATAGCGCAGCACGCGGCCTGGGATTCACAATAAATTATCAAAGTCAGCTAAAAATTGATTTCTCTTTTCTCGACAAATCACGCAATAAGCCCACAAATAACTCATAGTAAGCCCATCTATCAGCCATTGGCTGATTTGGACATGGCGCTCTCAGTCGTTACAGAGATCACCGTGGGAGGCCGTCACTTGTCCGCGCATGCGTGCGCCATCGCACTAAAAAAAGCCACGTATTCAAAGAGAAAGAAAAGGTGGTGAAGGTCACGAGGTGCGAGTAACGTTTTTTGTTTGCCCCTCCCTTCCCTCCCTGCTTATCTACCAGCGCTTTCGTCGGGACGAGAGAAAGAATGCGATTTGCAGCGTGTGACAAATCATTGTAGTTCCGCGCGTACTCGACGGATTCTTAAAATTTTGGCGGTTGTGAATTTGTGAGGCAATACGCTTTCCCAGTGAATTAATTCCATGGTTACTCAAAAAAGTGTTTCAGGTCCCCTTTAAATAAGATATTGGAATGAAGTGGAAGTAACGGGCTTGGAGAGCGCGCATTTGCATGGAACTTGTTTAAATTGTATCTCCGGAATTATTCGGTAGTTCTCTAATGTCGTGCATGCATGCGCGGCTCCGCGTTAAGTGCGCAGAGTTTGTGTTTATAAAAAAGTGCTTAACTATTTAGAGTATTTTGTACTCTACTATTGGAGATCATAGAGCCGTCCCAGGAACTCGTACGGTGAGCTTCGGAGACTTGTTACAAGCCACAGATTTTGATTGATTGATTCGTGGGGTTTAACGTCCGAAAACCACCATATGATTGTGAGAGACCCCGTAGTGGAGGATTCCGGAAATTTCGACCTCCTGGGGTTCTTTAACGTGCACTCAAATCTGTTTAGAGAAACTTATTCTCACAGACAGTGAACATAATTACAATCCAACAAAACATTGCGACAGAACACAACATCCACAGGCACACCAAAAGTTGTTACAAAAAGATATGTGTACATATGTAAACGGAACACAACATACACAACTTACCCAACTAAACAGGAATTGTTACAAAAACAATGTCTACATATGCACAATACATGGTAAACGAAGAACACACAAATGAAATGTAGAGATCAATATGTCAGATACAGATATTTACATAGTATTTACAAGGTATTTGTATGAGTACTAAACAATGATTAACCTACCAATACCATGCAGGCAGGCCTGAAAACAAGCCTTACACGTCTCTCACAGATGAACACAAAACGGCAAGACCAGTGTCGAAGGAATTCCTCCTCACCCAGAAAGAAGAGTTCCTTCGACAACACTGATAGTATTTCTTTGTACAGTCACTCCAAAATCGGGAAGAGAGCACGGCGGCGACGACCTGCTGCAACAGCTTCACAACGGTTACGCCACAGACAGTAGGCACTAGCAACAACGAGAAGGCAGGCAAAGCGGCCTCGAGAGCAACGTCCAGAAGAAACAAAGCGGTTTACTCCGAGGCCACGAAATTCTGCATGCACGGTCCTCCAGAAAACACGAGCAACGACACATTACCTTAACACATGCTGATTTGTTTCCCGTAGGGAGCAGTTCGGACATGTTGATGACTGGACCATTCTCCACCTTTCTAGGCGTTCAAGGGTAGGAAGAACGCCCCACCCAAGCCGCCACATGAAGTCCCGGAGGTGGCTAGGTAAAAATGATGCCGTCAGCGTGCTCCAAGACACACGACTAGAGTGGGTGCGGCGTGCTGGAGGAACTAACGGGAGCAACAACGCGGCTGTTGTGTCAACGATAGAATGGTCTAACACATCTAAATCAAGGCAAGTCGACTGGATATGACGAAAAAACGCGACAGCTGTTGCATAAAACGAAGGAAGTACGAATGATTGAGGGCCCTGATTAAGGCGCACATTAGGCAATAAATACTGAAGGTGAGTGCCTAGAAAATAATATGCCAGAGTTCGCGCGGAGGATTCCTCTCCTTGTACGAGGCGCAACAGGAAGCGCAGGGCCAATAGCCGGCAGCGTATTGATACCGAAGGGAAAGCAAAACCTCCCTGGGAACGCTGCTGTCCTAACGCCGCACGAGAAACCAACTCAGTGCCGCCAGACCAAAAGAAGGAACACAAGGCCGACTGCAATGACCTAACGATGCGTAAAGGCGGCTGTTCCACGTGAGAAAGGTACCAAATGCGACTGCAGAACACAGTCTGCGCAAGATACCTCCGCTCAAGAAGCGGGAAGTCGAAGTACCGGGCGTTCTCAATTTCTTGTTTTACTTCATCGAGGGCGTTTGGCCAAACGGAGTTACAAATGCCGTAGTGGTTGTATAGAATTCCTGAAATGCGAAGAGACGCCGCCGGCTGAAGAAGAGATATGGACCTAAGTGTGGAGTTGGGATAGCCGATGAACAAATACCGGGATTAAGAGAGGTTTAGCGTGGTACCTGAAATGTCCCCATACTGGGAGAATAAACGCAGGCTATGAGAAAGACTATCTTCATCTGAAAGGTACAGGGTTATGTCGTCAGCAAAAGCTGTGACTTTTACGGTACTGCTGCCGGGAAGCGCAAGACCCCGGACATGCGAATCTGCTTCTAGAGCGCACAAAAATGGCTCAAGGCTAAGGACAAATAGAACAGGAGACAAGGGGCATCCTTGACGGACCCCACGTGTAATAGAAAAGGCAGCACTCTCCCAACCATCTAGAACTAGTGTGCTTTTTATACCAGAGTAGGTATGTCCAATTAATTCAACAAAAGTACCGGGAAAACCAAGGGCTGTGAGCACTTTAAAGATATGCGTGTGCTCTAGTCGGTCGAATGCTTTCTCTTGGTCTAAAGACACAAGGAGACCACGCGCAGATCGCGACAGAGTATAGGCTATGATATCCCTGGTGGTAAAGGACAAACTGTGTATTTCCTGTCCAGGCATAGATGAAGCCTGGTGATGACCCACCAGGGTGTTCAACAGAGCCTTCAAACGTTGAACGATCACCATCGCGAATATCTTATAGTCAACGTTAAGAAGCGTGATAGGTCTCCAATCTTCAGGATTAACAGAAGAAGCATCACCTTTTGAAATAAGCACAATGCGTCCATCTCTAAAATTTGATAGAAAGACACCATCCTCGAAACATCGCCGGATAACCGCGGTTAATGCAGTACCAAGCTGATTCCAAAATGATAAGTAAAATTCAACTGGAAAGCCGTCTGGCCCAGGGGCTGTCCCCCGTTTCATAGATTGTAGTGCTGCCTTTACCTCTTCAACTGATGGAGGGACGTGCAGAGAATCAGCAGTTTGTCGAGGAACGTGAGGCAAACCTCTAAGCATAGGCGGTATTATATCACAGTTTGTCCGCATGGCCGAACTTGACATCTCTTCAAAATGCCCCAGAAAGAGAGATCGATCACGCTTAGGAAGCGGCTGTGTAGGTGGTGTCTGCATGGTCGTAAAAACAGGTGATTGTGACTGCCCAAAACACGATTGCCTCGCATAGCGTAACACCTCGGGGTGGGCACAAGGGTTGTGCCTACAACGCCATGCAGCCGTCGCCAGAGACGAGGTGGCAATCAAACGCTGGAAACGTTCACGTAATTCATGTTGCCAAGCTCGCATCAAGGGAGACGGCGTTTCAGCGCGCAATGCGATGCGTAACTTCGCTGCAGTATCAGCCAGCTCCTCAGAAACGCGACGACGAAGGGAATGACCTTCAACTGTGCAGTGCAGGCGCCACTACGTTTTAAGCGCATCCCAATCAAATAAATCAGACGCAGCGAGTGACACGCGTATTGCACGGAACAAATTTGAGCGAGAGCGCGCGTCCTGGAGGACGAGAACATCAAGACGCCATGGTTTCTCCGAAAAAGAAAATGGAATTTTTAGTTCTAATAGAATCGTACGATGGTCAGAGATGTACACAGGCGAAGGTGGGATGGGCGGAACACGCAAGTCGGAGACAAACGTCTCTAAAGCGTGTGGAATATAAGCCCGGTCGAGTCTGCTGGAGGAGTGTCCGCGGCGCCATGTCCAAACAAAAGTATTCCCGTGTATGACATTATGCGCATCCAGCAATGAAAAATGCTGGACAAGGCGTCGCAGCTCACGTGAATTCCAAGCAGACCGACCCCAGCCAGAACCTTGTACATCGCGTATTTAGCACACAGTTAAAGTCTCCAATTAGAATTACATGACGACCGTCTAGGAAAAAAACATCCAAATTTCGAAAAAAATCATCAGACTGTCCGGTTTGTGCAGGCGCATACACACATAGTATCCTCATTCGAAAAAAAAAGTAGGTACAATCTAGAGCAATAATTATACCGACGCCGTCATAAACAACGTGGTGACCTCTCAATAAAGCCCGCAGATTTTTGGTGGCAGCGTACGTGAAAAAAAAAAAAAACCTTCGCCCACGAGTGTACAGAAATGCCGCCCTCAAATGTGCGCTGGTCGCGCCCGTACTTGAATGTGCTTTTTTCAAGTATTCGATACTGTTTATAGATGGTGGGCTTGTCGTCGATAGGCAG
Organism: Rhipicephalus microplus; assembly: GCF_043290135.1. Lineage (NCBI taxonomy): Eukaryota > Metazoa > Arthropoda > Arachnida > Ixodida > Ixodidae > Rhipicephalus > Rhipicephalus microplus. The sequence goes on along the minus strand of NC_134704.1, from coordinate 36,428,604 downwards.
TTTCTGATGTGCTAATTTTATCTTCTATCGAGGCGACGTCACTTTACGTTGGTACTTTTCATTGTTGCCTGGATATGAATCGTTGTTGCTGCTTTCAGCATATTGCGCTAGGAACAATGTGCATGAAGGTCCCATTCCTGGCTGTGGAGAAAGTAAGCAGTCAGGAGGAAGCATCGTGCAATAAAAAAGAAAAAAAGAGAAAAATAAAGAAAGAATCAAAGAAAAATAAAAAAGAAGGGAAGAAAAAAGAGAGAGAAAGAAAATATGGTTGAAATAGAACAGAACAGAACATGTGCTTGGACCCCACTTGCCTTTTGCATAACGCTAAACTGAATTCAGTTGACGCGTATGCAGCTTTTCTTAGCACGTATCTCGTATGTGACTTCGTTAAAGCGTTTAACATAGAATATTCAAATTTGTTGCCAGAGTATTAACAGCACTAGACGGTTGTGTTTGACTTATTTATAAGTACTAGTATTAGGTGCAGATTTGACTTCGTGTGACCTTGATCACAAGTTTTATTAATAACGTTATTTGAGTAGCCGATCTCCAACTGACGACGCGTGCCTGTCCTAAGCGTCCCTTTATCGACATAAATATAAAGAGGAGATGAGTGTCCACCTTGCTTTCTTTTTAAATTTTTCGCTTTGTTACTAACATAAATTAAAATGTTGTGTTCTTTTATAAAACACCGCCCACTCAAGTATTCTTTGTTAGTATCACTACCTTGTTTGGTAGGACTCCTAAGTACGCAAACGTTGCAGTATGCCTCAATCGTACAGTGGTTACGGAGCTCAGCTGCTGGCGGGACGGTCACGCTTTATATCCCGGCCGCGATGGTCTCGTGTTCTGTACTTCGGCTTCATGTATTATGTTGCGGTTTTGCTATGCAAAATACGAAGTAGTATTGCGAGAAAAAAAGACACAGTGCACTTTCGCCCACTTTTACTACACAGACGACGTACGAATCGCTTTGGTATGACTTATTATTTACATAAGTCGGGAAAGATAGCGGGCTTCCAATTCCGAAACGCAGTTAGCGAAGCTTCAGGTCCAATTTTGCGACTACGGGGATCCTATCGTGTTCTCTTTTTCGCCCTGGAAAGCTGTCTTCTTCACTTTATAAGTCTTACTGGGGCAGAGCAAACTTTACAAAAAGCGAGCGCCGATAAAGAACGCTAGCGTGCTGCTTTCCCGGCTTATTGTAACCGCACACATTCGTCGCGCAATGCTCATCTATGTTGATTAACTGTAGTATAAGAAGACGCTTACTATTATACTGTGATAGTAAGTTTACTTTGTGCAGTGGTTTTTTTATAGAATTTGATAAAATTAACAAGAACTGTATTATTTAAGGGGTGTTTACTAAGCAGTATTTTAAAGCTGTACCGATGCGCAAAGAAAACAATCGAGAAATCGCACTCAAATACCATGTCGCACATGGTTTCAACAATGAGTAGGTTCTTATTTTTGTTTCCAGTCAAAACCTGGTCAAAATGAAAGGGGTGGAAATGTCGTAATTACTTTAGTTATCGCTGTCGAAGTGGACCACTACTTCCTTAGCACTAATAATAATCAGGTATTTTACGTCCCATAACCCGGATATTATTGGGAGAATTGCCGTAAGTGGAAGGCGCTGTGAATTTCAACTACCCGGGACTCTTAAACGCGCAAATAAGTCTAAGCAGATGGGTCTTAAGTGTTTTCACCTCTATCCAAATGCAGGCACTGCGGCCGGGGTTCGATTCCACGACTTAATTCAGTAGCCGTGCATCATATAGCCACTTAGTTAGCGCGGTGGGTAACTCATTAAATTGCTCCTAAACAATCTGTAAAAATACGAAAATATGAGCGTGTTATTCTTGTAATCTGGGTACATTGGTATTTTATGTTTATAAATGGTAAGATGGCACCGAAGGTAAACACACAGTGAAAACGCATGCTGTGTTTGTGCATGTGTGCGCCTTCATTGTGTGTTCTTATTCAGGGCGTGCTTACCGTTCTTAAATATTATGTTCTGGCGTTTTCTTTTTTTCTGTCGGCGCAGTGTGCGACTCCAGCAGTCCGTTCTCGTGACATCCTGCAGAAATAAGCTGTCGTATTGGTCCAGCTGGGTATGGGGGATATGAATCGTCAGTTGTCTCCTATACCCCGCTTTTCCGTGCAGTCGCGCGCTAGTTCTGTCTTTACTCGCATGACAATCGCGCGCGAATCCAACTTGCTCACGTCGTTTCGTGCGTTTTCGACTGCGCAGGTGGAGATTAGGAATGTTGTAGTCAGACTTTAAAGAAAAACATTGAATAAAGTGCCTCTGCCTGTGACACCGAGGTATAAGAGGGTTAAATAAATAGAAATAAAATAAGAGGGTTTATGCTAGTACATGTTTTTCAAAGAAAAAAAAACGAAAAAACGAATTCTACCGTCTAGTGGCACCCCAGCCACGGGAAAAAACCCAGACAGCGACAACCTAGTGATTTTCTTGTATGGGTGACGTGTTTTCATTACATAATTGACTAACACGCTTGGTGCCTGTATTCTTCTTTTCTCCTGCTCCGCCGTAGACTCTTCTCCATAGCTATTCGCTCTCTTTTTCTTCTCCGTGAGTTTGTTTTGTTAGCTATATCAAAAAGAGCTATTCCTGAGCACAGGCAGTATGGTACTGCCTGTGTGCCGAAAAGCTCGAAATGCTGGTAGGCTCGACGCTTAGTGCTAATGCTGTCCACGTGTTTTATGAAGAAATAAGTGGCGCGAAGGGGGTATTTTTAGTAGAATAAAGGGTATTGAAGGCGATAAACAAAAACGTTCGCTCGTCTTTGAACTAGGAGGAGCTTATAGGCATTTCATCACTTTGAATGGTTCAACCGCGGCGTCTAGTTCTTGCGGTGCGGTGGTGATACCAGCTCGAGTAATAACCCTGCCAATCAAGCTGTCACATGTCATTACGTCTACGGCGGCAGAACTTGCGGCTCTGCGAGGTTTCCTAGAGTACATCACATACCAGAGATCGAGTAATTGGGCTGTGTTTGCCGTCTCGAAGCCGGGCTTACAGAGCGTGCAGTCAGTTGTGCCCTGTCCACCCACTTATTTCCTTCCTCTTCGACGAGGTTGCCATGAACAGCTAACGTACCAGGTTGTCTAGGTTCTTCAACACGTCACTAAAACAGACCACGAGGTCAATTTTCAGTGGCTACCTGGTCATTGTGGCATAAGTGGCAATTATTCCACAAACAACGTGGCTTGCACATCCCACCAAGAAGAACACACCCTTCCGATTCCTCTGGGATCGTTGAATTGCAAATCATGACGGCGTCCTAAATGGCTGTGATAATGGCGGTAAACTTTACACGACGATGACACTTTAAGTGCCATTTCATCTGGGCTACAAACCGAAAGTCGTAATCAGTCGACATCCGCACGCATCGTCGGCTCACTCGCAACCTCGTCTTTGCGGCGTTAAGGACAGAGAAGCTCTGGCGAAAAACGAACGTGAAGCCTTGTTGAGATTACTTAGCGACCTCTAGGGACGTTCGTCTCCGCGCACAGCACGTGTCGTGAGACGGGGGAGCGTCCTTTCTTCGTCGTTACTGCAGAAAAAAGTAAGACGTCTTTGATTAGCAGCAGTGGCAGTCAGAACAGTGGACACATCCTCCGTATCTCTCTATTCGGCGCTACTTCTCAGCACTTCCGGACACCAATCGTCGTCTGCTATACTGCATGCCTCGGGGTAACGCTGGAAATGGCGGCATCATGCGGGCCTCCAGTCTCGCCAAGAAGGGTTGCGAATGGTTTCGCAGGAATGAAAATATGAAAACTGAAAGAAAGAGGTCGAAACAGGGCGTTTGGTTGCCGTCGCGAGAGCGAAAAAAAAGAAAGAAAAGGGGAAAGAATCGAAGAAAATGGACCAAAATGTTGACACACAAAAAAAGCAGACGGTTCGTTTTCGTTCGTCTGCTGCCGTAATGGAGGCGGTGATTTCGCGAATGTCGTAAATAAGCGTCTGATAACGGTGCTCCAATGAGTTACCTCGTTTATCGTTGCCTCTCTCTCTCATTGCACCTTCCTTTAGCTTATGTACGACGTGGCGGAAAAGAGTGCGGGTTCGACTAACGGTGTGTACTTCGGTGCGCCTTTGCTGTATAGACTAGCGAAAATGTTGCCGTCTTGCCGAAGGCTGAAAGGCTCCGCTCCTTACGTCTACGGCCGTCTCAACGACCGAATATACGGCCGCTACGTCCGGGCTCCGGACTCGGTTGCGTAAATACAGAAAAAAACAACACCGTGTAAAAAGTAGTTTATGCCAAGCTGGTCCATTGGCGAGAGAAATGTATATATGGACAGCCGCAGCGAAGGTAACTTCAGAAACGTTGAAAAGTATGCTGCGCAGTACGCTGCCGTTTCTGTTATTTTTTAACAGAATTGGCCGCTTGGTTCTTTTTTGTCGTCTATATCGAAGGCGCTCTATCTATGGGCTATTGAATAAGTCAAGTCCTGTGACAAGTAAAAAGTGTACAAACCATTTTTTAAATGATGGCATTCGTACTTTATGTTCATATGGCATTTGAATGGTTTCTCCGCAAAAAAAAAAAGAAAACGTCTCTGAAAGCGTAAGGTGGTTTACGTTGTGCGCCTATTTCTTCATATAGCGTCTTATTTCCCTCTGCATTTGTTTGTGTTTTTCTTCGTGGAACTTTTCGTCGTAGCTATAGCTATAACGCGACTCTTTCGCGGCTTTTAGCCATTGGTTCCTCGTTATCTTTTGACCGAAAACACGTGAAAAGCGTACTTGAACCAATTTAAAACTAATGTGATTGCATTTCAGGCTGGGGATTTCAACTAGTATAGGCCACGACTGAGCCATTAATACTTGAAATATTATACTAGAAGTGTTCGTAGTTTCCTGAAAAGTATGCGTCGGGCGTTATGCAATGACTTTCTGCCATGTAGCGTCATGGCGCTCTGCTTTTACGGAGATACTATCACGTGACCAAACTCTGTTCGGTTTTGCCTTCTTTGTTGGATCTTCAAGTTGCCGTTACATAAGATTGCGCAAGAGTCGAGTAATGCACGGGCAACCTCGTCGAGAACTCGGACCTTCTTACAGTGGAGGTTGCAGCAAAACAGCACACCTGTATTGCGCAACGTAAGCTGAGAGCTTTTTCGGGTAGCGGGTATAAGCCTCTTATCGTTTTCAGGGGGTTTTAAGAGCTGTTTCATTAACGCTAGAGCTGTGGCAATGTGCTTGACGAGCACGTGCGCGCACGGGCGCAGTCGTCGCTTCGATTTTCGTCATGTCGCGTTGTGTTTCAGCCAAGGAGGATTAGAACACTTGGGGTGTGGATGTTACGCCTCCAAAGTGGAGCCGAAAAGTCGCTATCTTGCCACCAGTGGCAACGTATCATTTCCACGAAGTGGTGATGCTTTGGGCATGTCACCGGGTTAGTAACCGTACATCACCCGAGCGTTGCCCCATGTAATATGAATTGAGCGACTTAAAGTGGTATAAGGAGTCGACGACAAAGCTAGGTCCTAAGATCCTTAATGTTTACGCTTAAGTCTTAAGGCCGACTAGGTTAAAGGACTTGGGCTTGTAGGTGTTTTTAAATTTCCTTTGCGATATATGATTGATGCTAGCCTATTGTTAAACTTTTTTTGTGTCGCACACATTTTTCAACTTCACCGTACGTTACCCGAGCGTTTTCCCACGTAATGTAGATCGAGCGACACCAAGTGGTATGAAGAGTCGACGACAAGGCTAGGTCCTAAAGGCCATAATGTTTAGGTTGAAGTGGCCGACTAGTATAAAGGGTCTGTGCTTATAGGTGTTTTGTGTTGTTCTTTCATAATGTGTGATTGATACTAGCCTATTGTTGAACTGTTTTGTGTGTGTGTCTCACACATGTTTGCACATTACCACACGTTACCCGTGCGTTGCCCCATATAACTTAGTTGTGATAACGGACACCGTGGACCGACATACCTCGCCCTTGCAGTGCTTCGCCACTGAAATGGGTGTTTAGAACAAGCAGTGAACGCTTCAGAGTTCACTCTGCTGAGCACTCTACCATAGGTAAACCGTAATACGCTCTATAGCCATAGAAAATAACTCAGTTGTTCTATGACCTCGCAGCAGGGATCAAAGCGTGTATTTAGAAAAATTAACGACTCGGTACTCGGTACTGTACTATGAGAGAGCATAAAGCCGTCCCGTGGACCTCGCACTTGATGAGGCCGCATCGACAAAATTAGCAGATCAAGCCGCGAGACTTATGTGTTTAGAAAAGGATATTCGACGATTTGTAGTAAAACGTACTCTACCATGGGAGAGCATTAAGCTGTCCCTGTCACAAAGTGTGTTTAGAAAGAGTTCCTAACAATTTAGTGTACTTGGTATGCTATACTATGGGAGAGCAAAAAGCCGTACCGTGGGCTTCGCATTGAGGCAAACTGGCATGCAAGTGCCACCAAAAGGTCAGGCGGAGTGAAATAAGAGCAGCGTTATTCTCACACTCCCTACCAGTCTAGCGTGTGAATTTTGGGAACAGATAGTTTTTGACGTGTGCCTTTGTGTTACGAGTTTCGTTACGAAGCCTCAACACCTAGGCATATTTTATTTGTGAACGAACTCATCAATGCTCTTCTCAATAGGTTACTTTCGTCATTTTATAATGAGCCTAGCACTTTCAATTACAGAGCAAAACCACTTGCCCTCTTAGCCGGAACCACCCGCTAAGAGGATGTTTTCGCTACAAACCAGGACAAACCATGCCTTCACCATTTGCGGAAATGCCGAAATGCAAGCGCTTGCATTTCGGCATCTTTAGAAACAATTTTATTTGGGGGGAAGCTCCTTTGCTGCAGTTCCCAGATTATTTTGTCTACCTCTTTTTTTTCATCCGCATAGCGTCAACAGACTTCGGCTTTTATCGTGCCACTTATCTGTTTTTTTTTTTCCTTGTGACCACCGCTGTATGTCGTTTATTTTAATAATCATATTCTCTAGCTGAGGCAACCAAATTGAGTAATAATGTCTAGCAGCTACCATTACTATATTGATATTAACCCTGCATGTTTCCTTCAACGCTTTCGTTCACGAAGCAACATTAGATGGGAAGGCAAACGTTTTGCGTGCCTGCAGCCTCGACGTTCCTCTGTATTCGTTTCCTCTCAGGAATGAAGCGAAGCTTACTGGCGTTTCTCTTCATTTCCTACACCATCGCCCGAGGCTCTTCACACCATGCTAACTCCCACCGCACCTGTACATCGTACAGTGCCTCTTCTTTGAAATGGCACATCGACGCACGTTCTGCAGACGCCTTCAGCATGTTTGACACTTCTGAAGAGGCTTCAGGATCGGCTCGTGTAAGCGCGGGACAGAGGCCATAGTAGAGTGAACTAGCCCTATCGGAGGAGGGCCAGCGGTGGCATCGAAAGCCGCCGGAAAGTCGCCACTTCGCAGGTCTTGTAGCGACACGTGCGCACGCCTGCCACGGGCGGCTTATAGCGGCGGCAAATGCAAATTAATGAGCTCCCCGGAGAATAGACTTCGGTGGCAGTGCCTCGCTGCCTGACAGCAGCGCGGCTGCGGGCGACACAGCACAGCGCTGGCTAAGAGAGAGAGAGAGAGAGAGGAGAGGGCTTGAAACTCGAGCGGCGTCCTTAACCGAATTTTCGCGCGGCTCCGCTCGGCTGGGAAGACTGCGCTGTTGTTTTTGCCACTCGGAGACGCAGCGCAGTTTCTGCCCGTCTCGGCCCTCCGTTGACTCCCGAAAGTGCGGAGTTTGTCGAGGAGAAGCAAGTACGGCAGCTCATGTTGGTACCAGGAACATTCCTGTCACTTGGAAACCTTCACTTTCTTTTTCTCGCTTTTTTGTTTCTCTATTATGTTACATTGCTTTCTTTCGTATAACTATCGCAATTGCATTTCTTTCCTCCTATCTCTCTCTTTCAATTTTTTTTCGTTCATTCTTTTCTCTTGACTAGTTTCTTCGTGTTTACTCTTGCTTTGTTTTTACTCCTTTTTTTCTCGCTTTATTTCCCGCTTCTTCATTATATATTCCATCCATTCATCCATCCGTACGTCCATTTTTATTTATTTTTTTTTCTTCACATTTCCTTGGACGTGTTGCTTCACAAAAAATACCCGCGAGTTGAACAAAAAACGTCTAAATATGCGCCAAATTACGTTTTCACGCACTTTTTTTCGCCGCATCTTCTTTCGTCCTTTGACACTCGAATTTCGTATTTCTACTAAACACTTCTACTACTCTTTAGTTTCTTGCTCCGTCGCATTCAAGCATTCCCGTTAGACGCCGGTTACCCTAAGGTTGTCTACCTATAATCTGCTTTCTCATCCTCCTTCTCTTGCTGCTCCCGACCATTTTTCACACTCGCATCTCTCGCACCTCGTGACTATAAGAAAGAAAACACCCAAGGCCTGCCTGAATGTCACCGACCCGGTGCCCCGCCCTGCGTCTCAGTGTCTTTACCTGCTTCCGTTTCTCCTTATAACACTTCCAGTGCCGTGGAATAAAAGAGGATCACGAGTGCCCCCTCGACAGAGAGTTGTCGAGTGTGTAGGTAAGGAGCGAGACACCATTTACCTTGCGCGTCGGAGACAAGAATTCGGCGCGCAAAGGGCACGGGGTCGCGCCCGCTGACAAATTGCGCCCGGGCTTGCCAAGATGGAAGAGTCTTGTTTCAAGACGCCGAACGGCACTCGAGGCTATGCAGATCGAGCTCTTTTTGGCCCTTTCGGCACGAGCACCGCGTCGGTTCCCATAGAACTTGTTTCTTCTTCACTTATTGGTTGTTCAAGTTCTTGACTTCCTTTCTTCTATTTTTGTACAATTGTGTTAGTTTGCGTAGTCTGTAGTGGCGAGCATGATTCCCCTCACAGCTCTCATAGATTCAAACCAGACAGACAGACATAATATATATATATATATATATATATATATATATATATATATATATATATATATATATATATATATATATATATATATATATATATATATATATTTTCAGTGTAACGACTGCTCAAATGCACAATGGCTAAAAATAGCCACGACATGATCGCGACGAATCTGGTCTCTGAAGATAATGTTGGCTCTGATCTACGCGTTGGAGTCAGATTGCGCGGATATGATCTGTACTGAAGACGGTGCGATTGAAAGTATGTGCGTTACATAGCCCTAAATTTCATTTCAATCCGTTACTGCTGGTCGTGCGCGTACGTTTTCACATATGAGTCATTTTCCCATTGCAAGTGTGATGTTCTAAGGAAGAAATTTTACCGGACTTGCGGAATGAAATAGACGAACGCGCAGTACAGTTCGGAAGGCATAGTTTGAACTGCAGTCCTCGGTTCGGCGTATCGCATAAGAGAATCGATGGTGTTGAGGGATCTGCTTTGTAATTTCGTCAAGGAAGTAGGGTAGGAGGAGGAGGGGAAAATAAAATGCGACAAAAATTTGTAAAATGTTATTATTTTTCATTTCACTCTAGTGAAATAAGAATGTTTGTTCCTTTATACAAATATTTTGTTACTTTATACCACAGCTAGTAGTATAAAGTAAGAAAATAGATACGTAAGCTGTGCTGACGTCGGAGTAGCTTCATGCACGGATCCAAAAATTTGACCGAGCAGAACTTTCGCCCATTTTTGACGGCTCACGAACACACCGCCACCAGCCGCGTAATTTTTCTCACGCCAACGCTGGTAGCAATAATAAACTTTTACACACAAAAAGGTAGGCAACTACCAGCATTTATTGTTGAAACAAAGAAGCAAAAAAGAATACTTGAGGTCTCAGCAGGTCGGCAAAGTCAAAATGTCGCGTTTTGTCTCGTGTCTCATTTCACCCCACCATATCCTAACCGATATACATCGCTTCAGTAACATTTTTGCGATGATAGGTACCGATAGCAGCCTTCGCACAGTGCTACAGATGCACGTCGCAGGTTCGATCGCCGCATGTGAATGCATCCCCGCCACAGAAATAAGCGCCAGTTCTGTTGCATGCGTAGCCTGTACTCCGCCAACCACTTGAAATATTCCTATGTATACTTTATGAAAACCTCAGCACGTTTGTTTTCGAGGCCTTGCGAAAGGTCATGTGGTAAGAAAATGTTGAATCACAATACCTATTTCTAATGTTGTCGGCAACGTTCCTTACCTTTTATTTTTTGTTGCGGCGCACTCTTGGGGTGGCGACTTACACATAGTTCAAGTGAATCCAGAATCTCTCATCCTACATATTGATCGGCCCATGAAACAATGTAAGGGCTTTGTGTCGAGCACGGTGCGCTTTCATGCTGCCATAGAAAGCAAACAACGACATAGCTTTGCCCTCCTGAACTCCTCAGGATCGATCGTATATTGATCAGTGAACTCGATCAAGCGCGCTTGCAAGTAACAACGGCTTTTCGTGACTTGCAAGACGAATCTGCTGTGTTTCTTTCGTCGTGTGGCGCACGAATCTGCTTTGTGAGTCCTCTCACTAACTCTCCTCCCCCCTATCTTTCTCTCTTTCCTGCGATACACAAGCTTCTATCTGTGCGTTGCACTTTAATTACCATCGACAAACTCCCCCTCGAACGAACCACCCTGACAGGTCGGCTCCCTCTCCGACGCAACGCGGCAGGAAAAGGAATCGGAATTACTTTCAAAGACGAATCGGACCACGCATTCGGCACTCTTTTGATCTTGTGGCGGTATGCAGTGGCTTCGTCGTATTTCATTTCTTGAAATCTCAAAGGCTTAAAGCCACTCGACACGTAAGAACAGGCACCGCCTTTTTCTTCGCCCTTTTTGTATATGTCTTTATTCGTTTCATCTTCTTAGTATACCTTGATTTTTCCCTTTACAGAACCACAGCCACGCCCCCTAGGGGCGCGCCGGAGGTTTGGAAATCGTCACGCGAACGTACGGCGCTTTGCGGTGCCGTCCGCCGAACAAGGGTTCAATAACCATCGGGCTCCTCGCATTTCCTGGAGATTGAATTGTAACCCAAATCGAAGTTATCCTTCCGCTGAACAACGAATAGGAATTCGATGGAGGCTGCGAAAAAAAAAAAGTCCCTTCGAATATGAAAGGAAGGAAGAGGAAGAAGTGAAATATTCGAATAAGGCGTCAAAAAGAATTGCTCGGACGGCGTCGTCGACTTCTTGCTGTAATTCTCGCACCATCTGCGACTGACACCTGGAGCGCTTGCTTTGTGCGGCATTCGAGCTGATGCACAAAAGACTATAGTTCACGAGGAATGCGCCGTGGGCTGCGCCTATGGTCTTGCTGGTGTCGCTGACGAGGACAACCGCGGGGCGGCGTTGGCGGCGCATTACACTGCGCTATCCGCGTAAGGCTGCACTATTGAGGGCTCATCAAAAGGCGCGCGCGCGCGGCTCCCGTGTTCTTAAAATTCAGCGCCCGGTTGGAGAGAGATGTATAGCAGCACGCGGAAGCACAGCGCGCGCGAGTATAAGCGCTAGCAGTGCGGGTTGGTCCATGGGTGGTTCCTTCCGAGAGGAAAAGATGTCTTCAACCCCCCTGAGTTCTCGCACTGTGAGGCGAGCTTTGGAGGGTGACTGTATATATATACGCTGCCGTGCGCAGACGCATCTGAATTTCAAATGGCCACCATGCCGGGACGAAGTAAGGAGCCCCAGGGCTCTTGGAAGAGAGGCGGTGCAGAAACCAGGAAAAGGGGAATGGCACTCTACCGGACGGAACCGCCTTTTCGGGCACGCTTGCACCTGGTCTACGTCCGCAGCACATCGCCGTGTTTTGGTTTTTAAAACGCCTCTGTACTTGTGTGGAGAATTGAAGCAAAATGAGAGAGGGACAAGGAATCGAGAGAGCGGGTCACTTTACCCCGGAGTACTCGTCATCCGACCGGCCAGTGATACGCGTTTGGGCTGCTAGTGGTGTTTTATACGTGACGTAATGGCGTCTTCCTTTTATGTGGCCCTTTATCTGTCGTTTGTCGGCTCGGTGGCGGGGAGACAAAATCGAGGGGAATGATGAGATTGCTCCAACGACCAGTGCGGTTTCCATGTTGGCGCTGCGTTGGTGGCTTTTCCCGGGGTGGCGAGCCTGCATGTTATGCGGTTGTCGTGGTGCTCGCCTACTGACCCGCAGGTCGCACGGTCGAATGCCGGTTGCGGCGGCTGCATTTGGATGGAGACCCAATTCTAGGGGACCTTCTACTTACGTTTAGGGGCGCGTTAAAGAATCGCAGGTGGTCTAAATCTTCCGGAACCCTCCTCTGTGGCGTCCTTCGTAATTATATTGTTATGTTGAGATGTAATACCCTAAAAAATTATAATTGTTTTCACGTTAGTCTTTCTAAAAGCTTTTCTGGTGATCTTTTGGTGGTTGCATGCGGATGATTCGCCGAAGCTATGGTCGCTGCCTTTTAAGAGGTAAGGATATTCGTGGGTACATTTACCTCAGTCTTCTGTACACAGGACGCAAATATGCTTAAATTATTTTTTCCCCTTTCACTGTTTTTGTATCCAACGACTTTTGGGAGATCTGCAGCTGGGATTTGAAGAAAGAAAAAGAGCGGCGAGACTAATTATTGAGGGGTTGACAGCTGCGGCTAACATAAAGGAAACCTCTATTTTGTAGTTATTCAGGTCAACAGCCGTCTATAGCAAAGTGACGTCACACACACTCGTACAACGATAGTGCTGCAATGAATGATGCGCGTGTGCGCTCTGATGGTGAATGTGGAGGAAATATCGATCTCCTCTTGCGCCGCCGTTTCCACTCTGACAAACAACGCCAGCTCCTGCAGTTTATGTTGAGTCGGCATTTTCCTCTTACAGGGGAAGACGTTGATTATTTGGTTCACGTGGTTTAACATACCGATCTGACTCAAGCTTTGATAGATGCTGCAGTCGAGAGCTTCGGATAATTTCAGGCACTCAGGTTCTTCTAACGCACTTTGACAACGCACAGTACTCGGACTTGTGGCATGTCGAAGTACCATAAGCGTGTAGACGCCACCGCGGCCAGAAGCAAACGTTTTTGGGACTTCTCTATAACGGCAAGTCAGCATCGGTACAAATCTCTTCTACAGTAGTTCAAGGTGATTTACTTAATAAAGTACCCGACTGTATTTACGCTACGTCATGCCTGCTTGTCGGGTATATTAATGCTTTAAATGCACCGCGCGGCGGAACCATCAAGAGTTGTGGAAGCGGAACAGCAAGACACGACAGAAAAAAGCGCCCAGTACTGTGTTACTTCTTTAAATGTGGCGGCTGCATTTTCGATCGAGACGGAAGTGCTGGAGGCCCATTTGCTCAGATTTGGGTGCACGTTAAAGAACCCCAGGTTAAACGTTAAACCCCACATATCATCAAACATTTTAAAGATGCACGGAAACTAGACAGGTGTTCATTTTTATTAATCATGTGGTACGCACCAGGTTTTGATAGGCCCATCTACGCACATGATTGCATGCATCAATCATATTAACATTCTTCGAATCGAGGTGGCGCGGTTCTTTCGCGCCTGTTTGTATCACGCGGTTTCAGATACTTTTGAAAAAAAAAAAAATACGAACCATTTGGTATAGTCTGCGCTCTGTCCTGTCGTGTTTTTCTGTTTTGATTCAAAGCCTTATGTTGGTTCTATTCCGCAGCACACTTAAAATTAGACAACATAAATTTCAGAATAGAATATTTCAGTATGAACCAAGTAGCTCACAAAAAAGTGGGTTCGATTAGTGTGTTTTCTCTTTCCCTAGTCTGCTGCATGCTCCCCCCCCCCCCCCCCTATTCTAACAAGGAAATGTGGTAAGCTGGACAAAGCATGGGTAACCTCCCTGATGTTCTTTGACCGCCTTCTATTTCTATTTCTGTTCGGATACTATATAAAGCCTACATTTTCTACTCAACCTGGATGGCCTCATAATCTGATTTATTGCATCGTCAAGGGAACCCATGTAACGACCACTGGAAACGGTTGGCTGCCGTGACAGAGTGTTAACAGCGCACATGTCCAGCCATTATCGATTTTTCGTGCATTGATGATATAGTCACATTTTTCATTGTCCGTGGGCTCATACATACGTCTTAACTCGCAGTATAAACTCGGCGCTGATCAATTTGGTCGATAACGCAACGTGCATACTCTCAACTGCTCTGGTCGTCGCGTATAACTTCATGTCGTATATAGGAGCACATTCGACCGCTGTAATTATTATGGCTGCGTCAGCCGCTTTAGTATAGTTAGGCATATCTGCTAATAGCGTGTTCTCTACTCGTAGAGATAATAAAGCTAGTCAATACTGACATGAAATGACGTCGCAATTTCTTACTTTTTTTCTTCTTTCTGTCTCGTTCATTCAGTTTTTTACCGCGGTCTTTGAGAATTATAGCATCGATATCGCGGCAGTCATCGTTATCATGAATGTTGGTCCCGTAATGGGAATTGTATGAAAATTCGCGCTGTCCCTAATTAATTTACCTGAGACGGCTCGCATCGTAAAGGCTGTCGTGTTCTTTTTCTTGCCCGTTGATTGTAACGAATGGTGGCTGATTGTTTCATAAATAAATATTCAAGACCCATGAATACTGTTTGCCGAATCATTTCAAAGGGGATGACGGTAATGGTCTTCATAATTAATATAATGCTGGGATAAGTTCGGACGATTGAGCGGGAAATAGCGTGCGCGTATTCAAAGATCGAAACAAAAATAACCCGCTGCGATGGTTCTGTGTATGCGCATGACGGCGGTTCGCTGCTGGCCCGTAAGACGCGGATACTATCGTGGCCACGGATGTAATATCGTAAAGACCCGTGTACCTATAGACTTAGGTACACATTGTAGAACCATAGTTGGTCAAATATTCTTTCGAAGCCGTCTCGGTGGGCGACATAATCACATCGCCATTCCGGCTCGTAGAACTCCAGCAACTCTCATATACTCGGACTCAAAAGTTTATTAATCGTGCACCTCGACTTGTATGTTCTATCATTTAAATGTCTCAGAACGTCAGGAAGAAACGTTACGTTTTTCTTTTTTTTTCTTTGCTATATTCGCACGTCGGTACGTGACACTCTAGCCGATCCTGCGCCATGAATACTGATGCAGAGCAAAGCTGTAACGACGATGATGACTTTGGGTACAAATGATCTCTCATTTGAGTACATTATGAGTTTCTATTCGATATATTCTCTGTTTTTATTGATTGAGAAAAAATTGGCGTCATCATTTCGATTTATTCATGTATTTATTCGTTCATTCATTCATACATTCATTCACCCTTCACTACGGCAACGTCACCTGCTTGACGCCTGTACAACAACAACAACAACAACAACAACAACAACAACAACAACAACAACAACAACAACAACAACAACAACAACAACAACAACAACAACAACAACAACAACAACAACAACAACAACAACAACAACAACAACAACAACACTACTACTACTACTACTACTACTACTACTACTAGTAGTAGTAGTAGTATTACTATTAGTAGTAGTAGTAGTAGTAGTAGTAGTAGTAGTAGTAGTAGTAGTAGTAGCTTTTGCTGTTGCTGCTGCTTCGACGGGCATATGATAGACGAAGACAACTCAACCATAAAAATGAAACGAGTCACCGCTCCGTCCCCCGCGTCTTTCTCGTGTGCTTCGCGTGACCACAACCTCATCGCTTGGCTCTCGCAATCTTTTCTGTTGTCTCAGTATCGCTGACGAGACCAGTACAGATTGAACGACGCTATCCGGCGATTGCGCAGAGAGGCGAAAAAGCGCCGTTCAGCCCTATTTTTTTTTTTTTGCATGTTCCACTTTGTACTGCGCTCTTGCTCTCGCTACCATATCCACGCTCCGCGCGACCGCGTACAAAAGGCGATGGTGGCGCAGACATGCACAGCTCATCGCCACTTCTGAAGGGAACCAGCAGAGCGTGCTAGGCACACGACATTGCTCCTTCCGACCGCACCATCCGCGATCGAGATTCTCCGGGCTCCATCCCGTTTCGCCTTTTCAAACCGTTTCCTGTTTCTTTTTTTTAAATTCTTTTTCGGTCTTCACCCGTTCTTTGAAACATCGGCTCCCTTCTACCATTCATTCTTTTTCGCTCTCTTTTTTTTTTCGCCTGCTTCGGAAAATGATGCTCGGATAATGTGTATTTAAATAAGAGATTCGATACCTTTTTCGCGTAAAAATGACCATAATGTTTCAGCGAACTCATCGAGCGTGAAAAAATGCATGCAACTACGGAGTGTTGGATCTGGTGGACCTGAGTGTCCCACATAGTTTTTAATGTGGGCCTTATAGTGAAGACAATGAGCATGAAGCTCATTGTTTTCTGATGGTGCTAGAGACCTAGCGTACGAAGCTTCACGAAAATCTGCTAGGCATATGTCACCAAATACGAGAAAAAAACAACAACTTTGAAATCATTGTTATTAGTAGCGAAGATTTTGTCGCCAAATAAAAGAAAATAAACTGTGACATTTATTTTTTAATGCTAAACTTGTGGTGGTGAACATAACTACACTAAAGATTTCAAAATACAAGTCATCAGTCTATTCTTAATCATGTTTTTGGAGTGAAGCGCCTTATTGTGTGGGTGTACGTACCTTGAAATCTTCAGTGGAGTTAAATTCACCACCATACATTTAGTAATAAAAAATAAATCCACTGTTTATTAGGGGCGAAGCTCCTTAGGGTGGGGGTTGGTCTCTCCTCCGTTTGTATGTAGTATGTCGTATGTATGTAGCCATTTCTAGTTTATGAATCGCTCACTCGATGGCATTGTCTAAGTATTCTTGGAAATAATGTCATTAGATGGCGATAGCGGTTTTCGTATAGTGGACTATTCAAAACGAAAGATGGCGCTGTTATAATAAAAAATTCACAGCATATTCTCGGAGTGAATTATAAGTGGGGCAAAGCGTCCGTCCATTCATCCGTCCATTCGTCCGTCTGATGCGTGCCCTAGTGTAATAGGAGCGGACGGACGGACGGACGGACAGACAGACAGACAGACAGACAGACAGACAGACAGACAGACAGACAGACGGAAAGACAGACAGACAGACAGACGGACGGACGGATGGACGGGCGGACGGACGGTTGGGCGGGTGGGCGTTCGCTTCGCCCCACTCATCATCATACACTCCGTGGATATGCTGTGATATTTTTTCCCTTTGTGGCTCCTCTTACTGTCTCTTTGAACTATTGGTAGCTCTTATAGTTCTCTATTTACCGCCACGATGGTTATCGCGGTTAACGATTATGGTGCTAAACTGTTGACACCTTAGGTAGCGGGATCGTGTTTCGACCTCGGAGGATGCATTTCCGATGGAGGCGAAAACGCTTGAGCCGCGTGTACTGAGATTTAGGTCATCTTTGGAGCCCTCCACCATCTCATCATAATCATATCGTGGTTGTATTATTATTATTATTATTATTATTATTATTATTATTATTATTATTATTATTATTATTATTATTATTATTATTATTATTATTATTATTATTATTTGTTTTCTATTTGTCTGCGTTTCTGTACATAGCACGAGCGTGGGAGAAGTCACTGCAGCTTTTATGATAGAGCTGCAAGAGTTTCGGTATTGCATTATTTACCACTTTCCTCTGTATTGTCTTTTGACCCTGAGGGTAAATAAATAAATAAATAAATAAATAAATAAATAAATAAATAAATAAATAAATAAATAAATAAATAAATAAATAAATAAATAAATAAAACAACTTGAGTAGTGCACGTATTGCAGCCTGCGAAACGGTTCTTACGGATCGTGCAAGTGCATCCCAAACATTTCATCTGTACAAGAAAGCTTCCTATGCGGGCGGAAAATCTCTTTAGTGTTTTAGTAATGTTCTTCGTGGAAGGTCTGTCGTGTTATTGCGCATGGTTGAATATTAAGAACAAGAGGAAAGAAAGGAAACCCTATCCTTGAAAAAAGTGTATGATTGCTAATATTATTCGTTAAAGGGGCCATAAATTGCTTCTTTGTAGACTGAAAAACCTTTCCGCGTGTACAGGAAGTTGGTGAAAAAATGTTTAAACACAATTGTGGACAAATAAACCTAAGTAACTCGTAAATTATTTCGTATTTTTTGTCTATTCTCACATCTTTTCTCTTTCAATTTTTTTCTCATTCTTACTGTTCCTTCGACAGTTATTGTGCGCTTCACACCCCATTTACTCACCTTTCCGTTTTTTCTTTCTGAAAATCACCCCCTCCCCCCTCCCTTCCCCCGAACTAGGGTTGCACAAGTTGCGTCTCTTTCTCTCCTCGACCTCTCCTCCTCGCCACCTGGATGCGCACTGCCTTCTAAGCCCGGCCATGTTTCACCAGGCACTGATGTCATGATGTCATGTGATGCCACGTTACGCGATGTCACATTGACGTCACGATGTCACTAAATTTGCTGACCAGTGACGTCACTGTGATGTCTTACGGGGACGTCGTTGTGGGGCGATTTTTAACGCCGCTCGTGGTGACGCCGTCGTCGCCGATAGTCAATTTCGGTATTCGATGATGCATCTTAGCTTTTCTTTTAAAAAAAAACGAGTGGCAATCAGCGAATCAGGCTCACATACTGAAGGTAACTCTTCGTCTGTGGTATTTCTTCGGGCACCTACGCTAACTTTTCTCGCTCTAAATCTAGTTATAGCGATATTAGAATGAGCCGCCCCGCAGACTGTCTTGGATATCAACATGATTTGGTGATGAAGCGATTATAGTTGCGGAGAGTACCATAAGTGATCAAAGGGAAAAAAAGAGAGAAACTTTAGATTTGTCTGTCAGCCTATCGCTCAAGGCATTCGGCAGAGGTGACCGCGTTTGTTAGCGTGCGTTTCTTGTGGCGTTCTGTGATACGTCGTCCAACGCGCCGCACGTACGCCCATTGACACCTTATACAAACAGAAATGAACCTGTTTCGTTTAGGTCGCGAAGGCTTAGAGGCACTGTGTAACCACGGAAACACATTCAGCCATTAATTAACGTTCGAGACCCCAACGCGCATCGCGAAGGGTTCACCGTGGGTTTTGCTTACTTGCATAGGCAGTTGTAGTTTTTTTGTTTAGTGTATTCTGTAAATAAGCGAGTAGTAGCAAGTGTTTAAATAAGCTAACGTAAAATACACGAAGCGGGCGCAGCGCGTTGAGGAGGTGCAGTTAGTGAAAATAATCATTTCATCCTTCCTGAAACGGAAGTGCGGCCTCGCTTGCAATATTTACGTTTCGTGGGTCGAGGACCGCTCGGAGAGGCCGTGCAGTCTTTCGATTAGTAAACAGCTACACTTTCGTTATTTGCCATTGATCGCGGGACGGTGGTCGCATACGACCATATATAAGCCTTAAGCTTGGATAAGCGGCATCGATGCGGGGCACGCACAAACGCTGCAATACTGATTCACGCCAGAAAAAAAGGGGGACTTTGCCACCTAATAACTATGCGTGTAAAGAAGCTACCTTGCCGGTTAAGCGGCCTTGTTTAAGGTTTTTTGCCAGAAAGAAAAATACAAATAAATAAATAAATCAATAAATAAATAAATAAATAAATAAATAAAACGCCTCATTATCAGAAAAGTGGTGCATAATCAGTGAAGTTTACGAGTCTTTTTTTCTTTCCTTAGCGTCCTTTCGTGGTGGTTTTTAATTGTGAACCCTCTCGGGCAACTGTAGCATTGCGTTTAGAAACTTTTCAAGTTCCATAGCCACTGTAGTTACGTACATCATATATCATGTGTGAATGACAACGCTGAAAACAAGTGGCGCCATCACAATGTTGCAGGCCGTTATCGTGGCGCACAATGCAGTGAACGTGGCTTGAAAGATTTCCAGCATGGAGGTTCCTAATGTGAGTCAGTTCTTTCAGCGCACTACCCTCCATCTCTTACTCTGTATCCGTATCAACGCGCCTTCGCGAGCCTAATGTCAAAAGAAGGAGCTCGTTAATTTGCGATACCTAGCATCGGAGGAAACCATCAAGCGATCCCCGAGCTACGACCTCAGGCAAAGAGCAGTGATGCTCCACTTTCGACTGTTCTTGTGTATGTGGCTTAGTCAAGCAAGATCATTTAGCAGACGACAACGGGAAGAAGAAAAGTAAAAATATATAAAAAGAAATAGAAAAAATAACCGAAAGAACGATTTGGTTACACACGTGTTCGTGTCAAACTCTGACATGACGTGTACGTCAACGGTTGAACCATAAAGATGAATAGGAGCTCTAGGACAAACCATAAGGAAAACAAAACAAGCTGAAGTCAGAACCGTACGAGAACTGACTTGCATGAGCATTAAAAGAGAAGCGACAGCATCGGACAAGGATGCGCTAGATGGTTTGAAGAATACCTCGAACAATCGGAGTTTTTCTTTCACGAACTCCGTTATTGAGGACAGCATCGGCGCCGGTACTACTTACTTGCTTACTTGTTCCTTGATTCTTGGTTCGTAACGGATCTCCGAGCCCTCGATTCTTCTGGCTCTCCTTCCTTCACGTACGCGGCTGGGCGCGCGGGACAACAGACACGTGTATCGGATGAAACGAGCGTAAAAACAAAGAAGTGGACGTCGTGAAAAATGTGCCGTGGAGGTACAAGCGGAAACGAAGAAACCGAAGATTGAATAGCTAAAGAAGGAGCAAGAGAAAGTTATCGAGCTCATATAGGGGGTGGGGGGGGGGGGGGGCACACGGTGACTTCGGCACGCCGTTGAAGTACGATATCGAACGTTCCCATCGAGTGCGAGATTGAGTTGCGCTGCTGAACAGACGAGAGCATTCGGTTTAGAGCATTTATAAATGTATCCACGCCGGCTTCGAGCTTCGCCGCGCCAGCGATTCGATTTCTTTTTCGAGAATGGTGAAAGTGACTGCCGGAGATGAATCGATGCGAGGCGGCGACAGTTTCTCTCGGTGACTTCTTGCGCGTCCCTTTGTGTCCTTTGATGATGCTTTTCATCTCTCTGCATGTTTGGCACCCCCCCCCCCCTTTTTTTTATTTTCTTGCAGCTAGCCCGTACGTTTTTGCCTGTAAGAAAAACGAAAAACACATTATGTTCGCATAGTGGTTTTCAATCAATTTTTGAATACGCTTTCTCTTTCTGGCGATTTACATTTGCTGCCCCCGAACGACTTTAGATTTAACGCTTCGGCGATCCTACATTGCGAGTGTGCAAAAAAAAGTGATGACACCGTATGGTGTTTTCCGTTATCTATACGAGGTGTCCGAGCATATTGTGATGACGCTTTTCTGTCTGCCTTACCGGCTTGGCTGTTGCTTCTACAATATGCCGTACAATGACTTGTCGTGACGAGCAGCCCCCCCCCCCTCCCCCCCGCGGTGGTCTGGTGGCTAAGGTACTCGGCTGCTGACCCGCAGGTCGCGGGATCAAATCCCGGCTGCGGTGGCTGCATTCCCAATGGAGGCGGAAATGTTGTAGGCCCGTGTGCTGAGATATGGGTGCACGTTAAAGAACCCCAGGTGGTCGAAATTTCCGGAGCCCTCCAGTACGGCGTCTCTCAAAATCATATGGTGGTTTTGGGACGTTAAACACCACGTATCTATCAATACTTGTCGTGATGAGTCATCACATCCCGCGAAAGTTGCCGCAGGAAAATGAAATTGCCGCGGATTTCATCGACGGATAGTATTATCTGGAGTTTCACGTCCCAAAACCCGATTTGGGAGACGCCGTAGTCGAGGGCTCCGGAAATTCGAACCGCCTGGTGTTCTTTGGCGTGCACTGACGTCGCCCAGTACAGGGGCCTCTACCATCTCGCCTCCATCCCGCGGGCGGAATCGAAACCGCAACCTTCAGATCAGCAGCCGAGCACCCTAGCCGCTATACACCGCCGCGGAGGACAATTTCTCGAGAGAGACTGCAGTAGTGACTGAAAAAAGCCAAACGCTGAAGTCAATTATTACAACCATGCACAAGATGAATGATGAGCCCAGGTGGAGCAGTAGAGATTGAAAGTCTCTGTTGGTCTATACAGAAGTGTGACTCTACAAGAAATTTGCTAGTTGGTTAGGGTTTATCGTTATTATGGGTATAGCGCACAACGACAAGGACACAAAAAGAGAGAGATTCACACACAGCACTATGGTAGCGCTGTGTGTGTGTGTGTGTGTGTGTGTGTGTGTGTGTGTGTGTGTGTGTGTGTGTGTGTGTGTGTGTGTGTGTGTGTGTGTGTGTGTGTGTGTGTGTGTGTGTGTGTGTGTGTGTGTGTGCGCGTGCGTGTGTGTGTGTTTTCGTGTCCTTCTCGTGGTGCGCTATACCCATATAAATGATGACGCTACGATTGCCTGCTAGCATTACATTAGTCATTACGTTCAGTCACCATGCTCCCTGCCTTCATCACCCCGCCGCGGTGGTCTAGAGGTACTCGTCTGCTGACCCACAGGTCGCGGGATCGACTACCAGCTGCGGTGGCTGCATTTTCGATGGAAGCGAAAGTGCTGTAGGCCCGTAGGCTCAGATTTAGGAGCACGGTAAAGAGCCCCAGGTTGTCCAAATTTTGGGACGTTAAACTTTACATATTAACCAATCCCTGCCTTTATCGCCGAGATCACCTATGACAAGTCCTGCATTTTTTGTTTCTTTTTTTTTGTTCCATCGCGCTTACTTTTGTCCGCATTGGGTCTTTTGTTGTTTTTTTTTCCCTCCCGGAACAATATCACGTGAGTGATCAAAGGTTGACTAAACAATAAGGTCTCTCTTGCTCTCACACGCATTAATCTATTACATCTACTACGCTGCTATAAATATAAGAAACTCATCATTACTCAAAGTTAACTCATTATACTCAACATTAACTGACATTAACCAGTGCTGGCATGTGTAGTACTAATAAACATAACGGTGGAAAGGGAAGAACGAGTAAAAGAAAGAGATATGGAACAGTACTGACTTTTGAGAATGTTTACTTGTCACAACCGCGCTATATACATATAAGCGCGCAGCTTATAGCGAAGTAAAGAGGGAATGATAAAAAAAATGTTAAAAGCAATCCAATAATGAAAGCCCTTCAACGTCGTCACTGTGCGCAAGGAACATCACGTGCAAGAACGAGCTAGTAGCCGCTTCAAATCAAGTTTTCTTTTTTTTTTTGTCAGGTAAAGTGATAGAAGGTCCACTGACGCGCACGCCGTTTAGCATAGTTATCTTTGAAGGCCCACGGCTTTGGCGTTTCAGCTGATTTCGATGACGTTTTAACCATATCGCAGCGGTGGATGTCGGGAACGCAGCCACAGTCTCGACAACAAGTGCCAAGTTCGCCAGATGCCGCCGAAAGGAACTCTGTTAACGTGCTCATTTAGCCGCTCATTGAAACACCGATCCGTGTTGAGCATGTACCACTTGGTGCAGGATTAGGGGAACCCTATCAGTGCAAAGAACGAACAGGGTCCGATGATTTGATACTGCGGCATTGAAGCCGCTAAAACGCCCTCCTGGACACGTCCACCATGTGCAACTCCTGACCGTTGTTAATAAAAAAATTATTAACGGTATTGAAAATCGTTTAATTATGCCGCGCTGCGCAGACTGTGGCATCGAGTGAAAGAGAGGGAGAGAAATCAAGGAGGAAGGCAGGCAGGTTAATCAAGCTTTGGCGTCTAGAAAACGCATTCCTCCGAAATTATTCTCTATGTTAGGCGTCCGAAACTTGCTGGACACTGTGTCCACCTTCAGCATTAACCACAAATGGGCGAGACTTCGGCTGTCTCTTTTTCTCTTCTAATGCTTTACCATGTATTTCCTGCTCCCCCTTTCCTCACGCTGTGCCTAGCTTCCTATTAAGTGTCATTTCTACAATAAACAAATGCATTCTTCTGTCGAGTGCATCTTAACGAACGCATGAATTTGCGATTAAAGCTGAGGCAAATCAAATTAGGTTTGCATGTTTGGTATTGTAGCGGTGGCATCAAGAACTACTAGGAGAAAAAAAAAATGTCTTTTGATGTGTCTATGTGGAACAGGAATAACAGATTCGTCGGCGCTACTCTCCGTTTTTTACGCCACAATTTTTATTCTTTACTTCTTTTTTTCGTGCTTGAGGAGACCCATCATTAGAACTAGGTCGGCGTCGCCGCTTGTCCGAGCAAGAAAGCCATCAAAATACTTCTTATTCGTTTTCTCGTTCCTATTTTTTTCTATGTGCCGCGATGTTTTGTTCGATGTTTTCCACGATCCCACCGGAAGATCGATACCGATTTCTCGCTATAAAAGTCTCTGAGTCAGACTTCGTTTTACTGTCTGTGCCTCCTCAAAAATGAGGGCGGCAAAACTTTCGAAAACTTTTCGCGATCAGTCAGCGCGGACGGTAAAACGGCGTTCTAATATTCTCGCGTTTCATTCGCTTCATCTTTAATGAGCAACACACGCTAATGATTGGTCTAGTCGCCGTTACCGGAAATACACGGCTCCTGATCGGCGGCCCGACGTTCCGGTCGGCTTCGCTCGCAGCTTATATCGAAGTCGATAAGGTATACACACAGACACCGATACCGGCTGCAGCACGCCAGAGGCGTTGCGCCTGAGTGCGGACAGCAGCCGAAGCGGCCTTTCCACCCGACGCGAGCGAAGGATGCCGCTTGCGTGGAAAGCACTTTGTTGACGATGTTTCGACGTGTGTCAACATGGCGCCGACGGCTGCATATGCCGTTCGGGATAAAATCGGGTCAGTAACTCTGCCCCCTCCTCCCTTTCTTTCTAATCTTTTTTTCCCCTCGTGGGATGTGCTGCTCAAACCGATGTCTCGATCCCGTGAAGTCGCATGAACGCTTCGAAAGACAAACATTGTGCTTCTCCACTCCCTTCTTTCTCTCCCATCTCTCTCTCTCTCTCTCTCTCTCTCTCTCTCTCTCTCGTGAGGACTCTAACGTTCTTGGTATACTTTCACGTGGCGAGAGAAGAATAAAAACAAACTTTTCATCTTCCGTGGTGTTCGCGATTGTGTTCACACAGATCCCCGTCGATTTCGGTGTTTTGATGAAGCGGGCCGGTATCTTTTAGGCTTTTTGTGAATTGATGTCTTGTAGTAAAACGATGAGGCTAGTGAAGTTCGGCCATACACATCAGTAGAGCGTTGTTTGGGTCGATTTGGCTTTTGGAGTCATTTAAAACATACTTTATGCGAACTCTGGGAAGAGCGTAAGAGATGCGTTCGCATAAGGGGTTATTTTGTGCGTGTAATTTTATTGTTAGGAAATGACGTGCTTACACACTATAAAGACCACATTGACTTTTTTTCTTTTTTGCCATGAAAATCCCCATTTGCCGCACATGAGATTTTCTTAAATAAAAAACGTGAACCCTCTTAGGGAATCGTTATACTCCCTTGAGAGAGTCGTAGTGCCCAAAAGGGAGTCAACGAGTCTTTTTAAATGCCAACTCCAGCGATTTTTGACCATGTCAAAGTTATGATGTTTCTATGTTCCTGGGACACTCTTGTCACGAGTACAATAGTTTAAATGCTCAGAAATTTCGAGAATATTTTTTATAAGCAAAAACGTGCAATACCGAAACCGAAACCCAACCGAGTGCCCTGTCTGCGTATGACGTACTATTTGGTAGAGCCGGACGCCGTATACTGATTCCGCTGGAGTGGAGTATGAAAACTGTGAAAGCCAGTCCAGCGAAGCACCGGCCAAACACCACAGAGGAAGAAAGAAAGTTTTTCCAGGCTATACTCGTGCCAAACACCGCCGCCGTCGACTTGTAAAAAGCACAACAAACGCTGTAGCGGCCAAAGTAGTGATGCCATCGGCTGCGTCACTTCCGTCACATGCCAAACACGACGTCACACAGACAGTGTTGCCAATAATTCTGGCGAGGGAGGTGAGCTTTTCGAGGCAATCTTGAAAATTCATTTGCAAACGGTCAGTGCATGCATCACTCAAACCTGTGATTTGACATAAAGGACTAAAGTGTGCGAAGGAACATACCCAGCGAATTTCATTGAGATTCATTCACCTCGAAGAATCGCTGGAGTTGACCTTTAACGAAAGTCATACGGACTCGGGGAAGGAGCAGAAAGGCTCGTTTTTTTTTCTGCTTCATTATCATCATCTTTTCCTTCTTCTTGTGTAATGGTGCGCCGTAGAGAGAAAAAGAACAGCAAGTTCTGTTTCTTTGTTTCGCAGCTAACCAACCATGGTTTCTCGCTCCTGTTTACTAGTTAAAATGTATCTTCGATTAACCACTTGGTATAGGCGGTTGATGTAACTTGATTATAGCAACACATCAATGAACGACGCTGCCCAAACGTATGTTTCGTTTACTGTCGTCAGAAGCACCCCTAAATTTCACTTCAAGTATTATTTCCGCGCATCAAATGTGTCTCAAGCTATACAGACCGGCAGCGAGCAACCGCAGACGGACACAGGAAAAAAAAAAACATGAAAACACAGTGCTTGGATAAATATGACACAACGCAGTGTAAAAGTAAATAACGTAAAAAACACAGCCCTCTCTAATGATGCCATTTATATAGTCGTTCTCCTGCTTTTCTCTGTGTGCTTGGCTGAGATTCCGGGCCCTCCGAAGTACAATCAACTAGCGTAAGTTTCGATCCTGTCTCAGTGCACCGTGCTAAACAAAGCGCCTCTATTACCACTGATACCTGGTATCAGGACACTCAGGCTAATAAGATATGCATGCATATAGCTTCTGTTTATTTGGTGTGGACCATTTGATTCTAATAAAAATCTCAATTCTATTGACTTTAAAGGAAGATACCTTTTTTTTTAACTGCGAACTGTATCGTACATGGTACGGTCAGTATCTTCTTCGATAGTAAGCAAGTTATAGCAGCTATGGCTATGGCAACAGTGAAATAATAACGTCATGCAAAGAATTAATCAATACCTTCCATATGGGTTGTTTGTGAGGCTCCAGGGAGGGCGCTTATATTGACTACTGGCGGCCCACTTAGTAAACAATCGAATAAAATATTTACATAGACATACCTAATAGCATTTGGTAAGCAATGTTTCCGATTCAACGAAATCTAGTACTCTCTGTTGGAGGACGCACAATCGAAGTCCACGAAACGTGGACGGGTTCGACTACTTTTCGTCCGGAGAGCACAATCACGCAAGCCCTAAGTGCCCGGCTTGAAGCCTTATGTATTCTTCGAAACGGACGCCCGAAAATTGTATCTTGCGCCCAGACATCGCGCGCGGACCCATCAGCAACAGGAGTTGTCGTGAAGCGGCGTCGCCCTGAATTATTCATTACCCGACGTGGGGCGCCGTCATTGTGTCGACTGGAAGCCTGGCTACACGGGCTCGGCGTTGCCTGCGGGGCGTAATCGATGAATCGAAGAAAATGAGGCGCGTATTTAGAGTGGACAAGGGGGCGAAATTGATTCCGAGAGAGAGACGAGTCGATGGCATTAGAGAGTGACTTCGCTACGCTGCTGTTCATTTTTCTGCCGGAGAAGAGATGGGAAGAGGGGTGGGGAGACTTGGGCAGTGAAGAAAAGAAGAGCGCAGTGAAGAACATTAGAACGACGATGGGGATAGAATTTAGGGAAAAGTCGGTCAGTTTGAGGAACAGATCGACGGCGTTCAATCAACCGCGTTTGGCTTGCACTTCAGGGAAGCAGTGAAACTGGTAAAAAAAAACGAACAATTAAGCTATTGTCATTCAACACAGATATCTATTTTTCGCAGCCATTTGCTTCAGATGGCGCGTATGTACTCTCCGTATCTGTGTAAGTGTTTTTCAATGGCTTGAGCCGTGGGTCCGAATCTTAGTCAGTCCAAGTGAGGAACGTATACGGAATTTTCGAGTCCGAGCCAGTCCACTCGAGAAAAAAAAATTTTTGCTAGTCCGACTCCTAGTGAGTCCAGTCGATAAAACAAAAGTTCGTAAGACTGAGTCCGAATGAGCCCCAAGCGCGAAATGTATTTCCCAGGTGAGTTTGAGTGAGCTCGACTTCTTTTGCCTGGCTATGAATATGAGGGAATGGGAAAGATGAGAATGAGGTTAGCAAAATAAGGTATTGGTCGTTGACTGTTCATGTTGTCGTGAGCTTTGCTATTTGGTCCTTTGAGTGCAACTTAATGGCATGGAGCGAGGCAGTAGAGAAACATTACATTGTCACCAGATAGCCACACCCTTCTCATTTGCTCACCTTTCAAAGATCACCTTCACAAAGGCACAGTTCTTCGAATATCTATAATAAAGTAAACGAGGTAATACCAACAAGTTGGCATGGCACTCGTGAAGACGATAAACCTAATATGACGCACGCTTTAATTTCATTTTTGGTGCGTCATCAGCAAGTCGCGTTTGCCGTTGCAAATGGTACGTAAGCTATCGCGCACTAAAATACTACAGAGTACTGAAGCGAAATAAACGGGACAGAAAGGTGAGAGGCTTTCCGATCGATGCGCTGCACTTTAACAAGCATGCAGCACCAGCTGGATATAACCACTGCTCTAGCTCTTATAGACTGATTTACATCACTGCGTCGTGTCTTTCTTTCTTTCTTTCTTTCTTTCTTTCTTTCTTTCTTTCTTTCTTTCTTTCTTTCTTTCTTTCTTTCTTTCTTTCTTTCTTTCTTTCTTTCTTTCTTTCTTCCTTCCTTCCTTCCTTCCTTCTTCCCTTCCTTTTTTTCTTTCTTTCTTGATTCCTTCCTTCCTCCCTTTCTCTCTTTCTCTCTTTCTTTCTTTCTTCCTTCCTTCCTTCCTTCCTTCTTTCCTTCCTTCCTTCCTCCCTTTCTTTCTTTCTTTCTTTCTTTGACTCACCCCTCACCCCTCGTGAGAGCCCAAAGGGTCAGCGTTTCTCGAAAACCGTATGCGCTCACTTCGAGAACATCGGTGTGTCCGCGACCCGAACGGCACATTTATCGGGAGGGCAGCGCGGCGCGCTTCGGTTAGAAGCAGACCGCAAAGGGCACGTTCATTTTATCCACCGCCGCCTCGGCTCGGCGCATCCCACGGAGAGCTGTCTCTCCTCTCGTTTCCCGGGTAACAGGGTCGGCCCGTTCGTAATCACGGATGATCGCCGGGGCTCAACGGATCATTATGGGCCTTCTCCGCGCGTTCAGTTATAAAGTTGCCGTCTTCTTCCTTCCTCGCCGACCGCCAGACGGCGTCGTTTCCGCTTGCGTAACACCGTTCCTCTTCCCCTTCCTCCCACTACGCGCACTTGTCTTCCTTCCCTCTCTCTCTCACGTTCGGACAGACACGCTACGTACACGACGAATGCCGGTCCCTGCAGCCAGCAACCTCGAGAGACAATGTAACAGCGCGATCAGAAACGCCACGCGAGCGAGAGATAAAGCAGGAACTGTGCTAGCGACGCTGACACACGCCGGTACACGTATACCCTCGCTGTGAGAAGAAGATAAAAAAGAATAAGCGACAGAGGTGGAAAAGCAGGAAAAGAAGAAGGGTAGAAAATGGTCCTCGCAGGGACGGTGCAATCCTGCGGCAGCAATCGAAGGTAATAAAAGCGCGCGCGCTGCGCTCGTAAATGCCGCAGCACGGCACGCACTCGTATGTGGTACACTGCCCTTACCCTCTCCCCCTTCTCTTTTTCTCTCTCTCGAGCGCAACCTCCTCATCCTCTTCCCAACGTATTCTGCGCACCGCCACTCTCAACGTTCTTTTTTTGGAGGCTCGTGTACCTTTTCCCCAGCTAAGGACCTGGGAGAGTAGCAGAAATAAGACGACAAGCAAAAACGAAACAATATAGACAATGGAAGCGTTCTGTTTCGTCACTGGTGCTCGTATACCTTGGCTTCGGCGCCATTTTTACCGGCAAAAGGCGCAACTACGCTTGGTTGGTGGCGTAACTCGGTATGGTCTCGATGATGGCTATGATGCCGATGGTTACACCCTTCTTTTTCTGGGCCACTGTCGGTGCCGGCTGGTTTTTTTCCGGCTTGGTTGCGTTCATGAGGGCCGCAGCTGCGGTTGGTTTCGAGGAGACACTGCAACGCCGCGCACGTTGTTCTCAGACCGAGATTGGGGCACGTGGCGCAAGATGTGTCCGGTGCAGGTGATGTCGTCTGGATTTTTTTTCTTTTTTTTATTCTGGCAAACGTTTCTTGAGCACTCCCAATCAAACAAAAGAGGAAGATGAAGACTGTTAAGTTGGTCACGCGCTTTCTTTCTGTCTCTTTTTGTTCTCTCTCTCTCTCTCTGTGCGTGCGTGTGCGTACGGGAAAAGCATCATTTAGGCAAGCGCATAACTCTTACTAATAATTCCAACAATGGCGAAACAAAATGTGCAAAAGGAGTTTTCGCTACCACGGGGCTGTACACACGTTTTCACATTCTGTTGAGTTTTCAGGAACAATTGAATGGCCATCACAAATGTTTTTATTTTCCAACGAAATTGTAAGAACATTTGAGGCACGAAGGGGCACTGCAGAGCTTGCTTGTACATTAAGACATTCACACGGCGGCAGTAAAGCTACACAGAAACGAAGAAGTCAATGAATAGCCGACATATAGGGCCAGGCCAAGCATGCCCGTAGAATTTACCTCAATGAACCCGCCAATCGTAAACCTGACACCCTGCACTTTGCCCTTTGGTATGTGCACTGAATGATAATTATCAAACTTCTTGGGGCAGCACCTTTAACACAATTCTCAGTCCCCACATCCGTGTAAATATCTATCCATCTACCCATCCACCCACCCACCTATCCATTCGTCCTTCGCGAACACACACACACACACACGCGCGCACACACACACACACACACACACACACACACACACACACACACACACACACACACACACACACACACACACACACACACACACACACACACACACACACACACACACACACACACACATGCACACACACACGCACATACATACATACATACATACATACATACATACATACATACATACATACATACATACATACATACATACATACATATGTACGTACGTACGTGAGTGCGTACATACATACATACATACATACATACATACATACATACATACATACATACATACATACATACACACATACATACATACATACATACATACATACATACATACGTGTACGTACCCACATGCGCACACACTAAGGGCAGTGATAGCTAAGACTCGCCAAAGTCATACGCAGAGAATATATCCTCTCCCTCCGAAGACCCGTGCAGGTCCAGCTGGCAATGCTTCGGTTGGTGGACACAAGTTTCGCAACGAGCTCAGCCCGTATTACGTAACAGCACCGGCTAAAGCTTGTCGCCGCTCATGTAAGAGCGGACGCGCTATTCTCGAATGTGCGTCCACGATTGCTGCTGTATCTGTTTGCGAGCCTACGCAGAGATCACTCCTTGGACGTAGTGCCGTTGCTTTTTTTTTGCGTCACTGTGTGGTCTTGCGTACGTAACAGAGTAACAGATGCCAGCTCGTAACGAAGTATGTATGTCGGCTGTTGTTCCTCCCCATTTGCCTTGGCATATGGAGCCTCCACGGCGTCAAGGAAAACATATTCAATCACGGTCGCTCTATTAGACACCATGGGGCAAGAGCCTCTCGTGCCTGTATTGCTAACACTAAAAGCATGCGGAGGGTTCCGATAGAGTCATCGCAACAGCCGTGTTGCACAAGACAGCTTCGTTGTTATTCCTTTTTCAGCGGTAGTTTCGGAAACGTTTCTGGGGGGGGGGGGGGGGCATACTAGTGAGACGAGATGCAGACCTGCGTCGGCTTGTCCTCTTGCAAATTGTTACAGCTCGCTCATTAACTGCCGTTGAGAAAAGCTTATAGTCGATATCGTTTTCAAAGGGTAATGACAACTACGCTCATGTAACACCAAGCGACAAGAAAAAACTACATATGAATTTATCAGAAAGAAAGCTTCTTAGTAGCCGAAAAATTCGTCCTGGCCTGGGATTTGAATCCGAGACCAACGCCTTTTGGGGGTGGTCGTTCTACCATTTGAACTAACTGGGAAGCAGGCAAGCGATTGGCAGCGCGAGGGCAAATTAATCACGCCAACTCGAAGCACGTGAGCAAATGTATTGCGAATGAGTTCTGGTGAACCGCGCAAGATGGCGGAGGGATTGTGAAAGTAAATAGACTGGTTGTAATTTTTTTTCCTTTGATAATCATTCTGCGTCATATAAGTGTTTCGCAGAACCCATTCGCTGTCCAAATTGTTACAATACAAACAAATCCAGACCAATGGACATTCTTCTAATAACGGGTTATACATTCAGGGGGTCCCAGATATCACGCTGCACGACTTATAAAAAGAGGAACTTCGCTATGCGAAGCGCTCTTAATACGCGTCTATTGTTCCTAGTTTACTGTAGTAGCCACTACTAAATAATACGTTGGTATAATAGCTCCAACCCTTACTTACTCACCGATAGCGCCGCACCTGCCTTTCGCTTATTCTGGTTTGCTGCCTACTGTGCTTGTTCGTCTATCAGTCGCACCTTTGCTACTCGATCAGTGTGTCCGTCCTGCTACAACGTTAGTCTTATTTCGCATATTACACGTGCTAAATACACGTGTCGTCGTGCCTCAAGCACGTTCTCCAACGCAAACATTGTGGTTTTGCACTTCCGAATTCGACACAACATGAATAGAAGCAGCTTTGATCTGTTTCGACCTTTTGCGCAGTTAACATTTCAGAACAAACGTCCACTGAGCAGTTCTACAGATGCGCCTGGCGGTCAAGGTCTACATATAAAAATTACAACCTATCCACCTGATCGTAGAATGACGCTCACATGAGAGGCGACTGCGAGTCGCCTTGTACCGGGCTTGACGCGTGCCCACACACTGCGCACGCGGTCGTCGTCGTCATGCTTGTAATTAATTCGTTTCCGAGACGGCCCCGGAAGGAGACGTCCGGGCCCCAACTCTTCCGGTTCCTTTCTGTCTCTTGTCCATTCACCTATACACACCGACGGTTGTGGCGCCACCGGTGGCAGACGGCGGCGTAAACGCGAGGCGGGCGTGAGTCCAGGGTCGCGCTTCAATCTTGATTAGCGGACCCCGCGTCTGACTCTGGAGCCCTGTCTCTTCCTCTCCTGACGCGGCACCGTAGTAACCTCGCGGCACTCCAGGGGGAGGGGTGCACCCCGACCAAATCGGGATTCGTATTTCGCCACGGATCCGATGTCTCCCATTCTCCCCGTCTCTGCCGGTTTCTCATTTGGTTCTTTAGATGATCAGTTTTTGCTCTTACGTCGTCCTGTTCAGCTCCTTTCCCTGTCCCTCTGTTCTTTTGTCCCTTCTCTCTCTCTTTTTCTTTCTCTCTCTGGATGTTTTGAGTAGGACCACGTCATGCCTTCTTTCTCCCTTTTCCTATCAGCATTAATGTGTTTTTGTTTACTGTTCGTATCTCACTGTGCGGTTCTCCTGCAAAGTACTCAGTGGTGCTTAGCCGTATCTGCTGCCAAATGTGGTGTCACCACTGTCCTACACAAGGATGTCTGAAAAGAAAAAAAAAAGACCTGGCGACTGAGACAAAGGTATGAAGACGAATCACAACATCACAATCGCCGACTCTGACTTTGGTATCTTGCACACTGGCCCGCAATGTCTTCGTGGTTTCTTGCTTGAGCTTTTGGCACTGGCCACCGTTATATAACTTGCGTAAAAAATGTCACGCCGCTGTATGCTGTAGGACGCGGGTTCGATTCTCAAACACGACAGCCACAAATTGATGGAAAGCGAATTACAACAAAATCGGTGTGCCAGAGTTTAGGCGCACGTTTAGGATACCTGCAGGTACACGCGAAATGAACCGTGAGTCTGCCTCATCGTAGTTCTGGCTCGCAAAACCCCAGAAACGAGATAAAACTTTTCGCACTGGTTCAATCTTCGCTTGTGATGAGTTAGCCCGCCGTGTCGACACGCCATAATTCTGGTAGTTTATTTCGTCAGGCACTAGGTTGGGCCACTGGCGATTCGAGCCTTTCTTGGTGTTCCCCAGTTGTCGTGCGGATATTGTGTGCAAAATCTTAGAGTACGGGTTGGTTCTTGAGATGTGGCTTTGTGTTTTTTTTTCTTCATGTTGTTTGTCGCACTTTCAACTGAATTAAGAAAACAGCCACATCTGAGCCACATCTGAGGTCTAGAATTATGTGTCTACCATAAATGTTGGACTATTCCTCACATCCGTGTAGTTTCGCAAAGACGTGGCAGGTCACAGGGAAGTTGCCATTATCCTTCTCTCTCTCTCTGTTTCGCAAGTTTTTCTTATTTCTTTATTTACCAATAAACAGCGCGTTGTGTGGACGAGAAACATAATTTAACGAAGACAAAGAAAAACTACTAAACGCATGTCACACTTGCACATCAACAGAAGTGGTGGAGCCCTGTTTTTAGGGCGAGTTGCGACTGGGTGGCCGCCTATGCACTTCCCACTCGCGGAAGTTAACGGCCATTACAGCGGGTTTTTTAATGTACAGTCCTTTATTCTACGCAGGCCGCAAAAAGTCTGCTCTGTGTCAGCAAAGATGCACACTTGAATCTGTAACTGCACGCTTCCGTGTGCGAATGTGTGCCCACTTGTGCGCTTACGTTTATGCCTGAGTGTGCTTGCGTACGCGTGCATACAAACATCGTTGGAGGGAGAGACGCTTTGTGAATCGAAGACGATCAGTGCATGTTTAACCCTGTTCGCATTTTCTGTTTGCGCTAGTGCTCTTATTCTCTCGCGCATCGCACGCCTCGCTTCTTCCATGAGCCACCCAAGTTGAACTATGCGATACACTTCGGTTCGTTGTGTTAGCGTTGTCGTTCGTGTTCTAAGTGCCTTCCTGGCTTTGTTTCGTTTTTTTTAAAGACGATAGTCTTTCTAGGGGACCCTCGACGGGAAAATTTTGGTCTGTCTGTCTGTCTGTCTGTCTGTCTGTCTATCTATCTATCTATCTATCTATCTATCTATCTATCTATCTATCTATCTATCTATCTATCTATCTATCTATCTATCTATCTATCTATCTATCTATCTATCTATCTATCTATCTATCTATCTATCTATCTATCTATCTATCTATCTATCTATCTATCTATCTATCTATCTATCTATCTATCTATCTATCTATCTATCTATCTATCTATCTATCTATCTATCTATCTATCTATCTATCTATCTATCTATCTATCTATCTGTCTGTCTGTCTGTCTGTCTGTCTGTCTGTCTGTCTGTCTGTCTGTCTATCTATCTATCTATCTATCTATCTATCTATCTATCTATCTATCTATCTATCTATCTATCTATCTATCTATCTATCTATCTATCTATCTATCTATCTATCTATCTATCTATCTATCTATCTATCTATCTATCTATCTGTCTGTCTGTCTGTCTGTCTGTCTGTCTGTCTGTCTGTCTGTCTGTCTGTCTGTCTGTCTGTCTGTCTGTCTGTCTGTCTGTCTGTCGGTACATTTGTCTGTTTGTCCGCCCTAATACCTCCAAGGGCACCAAACGGCCAACCCCATTCGCAGCACCCACCAATATTGCTTAAGGTTCAGCGTTCATAAAAAATTAAAAAGCAATTGTTGCACACATCTGAGGTGCCATAACAACACTTCGAAGTTTTGTATGTCTGCCTTTATACTAGAAGAGGCACACACAAGTAACTCAACGGTATAGCGTTTATCGCGTTGCGCTTATAGCCCAACGCGATACTCAAAAAGGTGTTTCCAGCGCGTTGCTACTACGTCACGGTGCACGGTGGCACCTGCCCGTCGTTTTGCGTTCTACACCTTATCACCTCCGAGACTGGCGCGCATCATTCTCCGCGGGTTGCACGCATTCGTTTTCAAGATAACTGTCAGATGGCGCTTGTGTCTAACGTGCCTTTATACCCGTGCCACACGGGCATAGAAAATGACATTTGGTAGCGAAGGCATTCGGTTCCCGAATGACATTTTTTTTTTCGGCGGCGCTGCTACACGTCCAAGGCGAATGACATTTGACTTGATGATGTCGATCGCAGCACCTTCCTCCTCAGCATTGGGTGAGTAGCGATAAAAAAAATAAAAAAGCGTTTTTAAGCTTTATACACATCTGATAATAATTAAAAGTACAAATAAGCACATTACACTGCCGTTAGATTTCGTTCATTACATTGTTTCATGATGTTGCAACCGACCGTGTAGCCTTAACTTAAGTCAAAGCTAGTCAGATCCGCAGCGTAAAAATAAAATGGCGCCTGGCGAATTTATTTTACAGCGCCTACCAACTGAACAGAAGCTTTAAGGCATTTGTTTAAGTGATTAGTGTAAATAAAATACGCGAAAAGTTTCCTTTCAGTCGAATGAAATGTCGTTTTATACAATTACTTCATCA
The DNA here is from genome assembly GCF_043290135.1 of Rhipicephalus microplus. Taxonomy (NCBI): domain Eukaryota; kingdom Metazoa; phylum Arthropoda; class Arachnida; order Ixodida; family Ixodidae; genus Rhipicephalus; species Rhipicephalus microplus. The sequence goes on along the minus strand of NC_134704.1, from coordinate 36,392,278 downwards.
GCTGTGCCGTCTAGAGTACGCATTTCTCAGTCGAGTGAGTTCCGGCGATGGCATGCAGGTGACGAATGACATTTGGGCGAATGCCATTTCGTTCATCGGTGTGGCACCGCTCGAATGACCTTCAATCTGGAGGCATTAGAAGGTGAATGCCATTTTCTCTGCCCGTGTCGTACGTGTATTACAGTGATTTGCCAGTGATTTTTTGCCAGTGACTCTAACGTGCCTCGACGCGCTGGTTCGCCTGGCGCTACACGCTCGAGGCACTCTAACGCAGTGCCTCCAGAATACCCTTCGCCGATTTTCTCGCGCAGAACATTCAATGAACGTTTTGATCACTCTCTCCAGACGCAAGACTATCGTTTTTCGACTACATTTGCGGTGTAACATGAATCTTTGGAACCAATTTTTTGCTTGCAGCTTGCAGCAGTAAGGCGTTTCGTGAGTTATGCCCACTGCCCCAGCATCTGCTCGGGCTCATTGTTGTTGTTAACACTGCTCTCGATGTTATTACGAACGTGCTTCCGGTGGCGTCCGCTTGGGGGAAGTGATGGCGGGACTGCAGAGCTAGGAAAAATGAAAAGTAGGCGATGCGTTTTTTTTTATTTCTTCTAATTGTGCCTCTTTCTATATTTTTCCTATCTCTCCCATTGCCCATAGAATTTGCGGCCGTGCTTTTTCATTCTTACGTATGTTTCGTAATGGTGTTACACTACCGGCCTACATTAGGCTTTGTCCCGTCCCTATACTTAACTTGGTCTTCCGTGTCTAAATATAGCCCGACACCGGACACCAAGTAAAATTAGAATGAGCAACGTACCTTTAGAATTTTCCACATAGGGGTACACTTGTAAAGAATGAGAAAACATCAATATACGATGTATTATAGCTCGTTCCTAATTAATACGATTGACGAAAAGTAGCAAACTAGTTTATACGTTTGCTCAATACGAGCTGAACACTAAAGCCATTTTTCATTCACTCTCAGTCGATTGGTATTGATTCCTTCCGAAGGCTTTCCATATTCAAGGTGGTTTTGTTCTGCCTCGTGGATCGGAGAAATTCGAAGCTTGCTGTATACTTACCTCACATTGTTTTGCATTGCCTCCGTGATTGGCATAACCTTGACCGAGTGACGACGTCATTCGATGAAGTCATGGAGTGACGTCATGACGAGAGAAGGAAAATCAGAAAGAGGGTGAAGGGGAGAAAAAGAGAGAATCAATGAAAAGGAGAGAAGGAAGACGAAGTGAGAAACACAGAAAGCGTCTCCCCGGTGTTTGTTAGCACGTATAGCGAGCTGTATACCTGCCGCAGCCTGTATCACTACCCATAACATATTTGATGCGTTCCTAGTACCATTTAATCTAATGTCACCAAACGGAAAGCTTGAAGCACGCGTTTTCTAAGTGTCGTGATTGAGAAATCAGAAACTAAAACAGAGGACAAGCTCGTATAATCAACACCGCGGTAGCACGTTTCTGTCTGCTTTGCTGGTTAACCATATCTGTACGGTGCATTTGAGCTGTGATTTTTTTTTTTCATTTCCATTTACTTGTTTCTTTTCATTCTTTTCACCATTTTTTTTACTTTTTTTTCCTTTTTTGTAGTTTACGAAACGTTGTTTAGCGAAGCACCTATAACGCGTCAATGTACGATAACGTCTTGGTTCTTGAGAATCGAGAACCTGGGGCAATAACACGCACGTGCCGGCAAAGTTCTGGTTATATATAGTGAACGCCTTTGTTAACGTGAAACGTGGACTGTGTGCATATATATGCCCTCGGGCATCACTGAGAGAAAAAAAAAAAAAGCTCGGTACACCATCTTATTGAAAGCGCGGAGAATAATAACAACGACTAAAAGAATGCTCGTAAGGACACGATTGAAATTGAACAAGAGTTCTTTGTTCGTAGCACGTACGGCATGTTTCGTAACCTATAGAGTCGAGCGCTGTGTGCGTGGTTTCGGTAGAGGCTTTACCTTAACTCGACTCGGCAGTTTCGCGCAAAATTGCAAAATTTATTGCGTTTTTTTTTTTCGCTGAAAAGCGGAAAGACTATATGAATGTGGGGATGTTCTAGTTGAAGTTACCATCTAAAATAATGTTGAAATAATGTACGTAATTGGTGAAATAGTTGAGTGTAGTCATCGTCAATCCAGCCCCCTTCACTATGTATCTACGACGAGGTGCTCCGAGACTTCGAAGTTCGCTCCCGGTATTACGACTTTTTCCTTTTCTATTTTTTTATTTTGCCCGCAACAACTTCGGCGCTTGGCATCAAATTTGAAAAAAGTTTGGTGAGAGTACAACCGCCACTGTCAAGCCACTTGTGAACGAGGTGTGGGATGACGTGTAGGCTACTTTTATCAGGAGGCCATGGACCGAAGAGAACAGGCTGCGGCGGCCTGTCTGCCAGGAGCGTTACCTAGTTCTTCGCTGGCTCGCGCCTCGAGCTCAGGCCACGAGCTGCGCGAAAATCACGGCGAGGTCGCGGGAAAATGATGATGACGATGATGACGATGCTGATGATGGGAGATTATGGTGACGCTACATACTCATTCAGCAACTGTAAACTTGCGTCCCGCCGTGCAGTTTGATTTTCCGGCATTAAGAGACAGACAGACACAGAGCGTTAATTAGGTCCCGTATACCTCAAGGAGGTAGAGCAGTGCGCCGCTCCCGAAAGGCAGTAACAGCTCCGTGCTTATTTCTTCATTTTCCCCCTCAAGAACCTCTAGCTGGGCCGCTACCACGTCGGAATGGGTAGGCCGAGCCCGATCGCCGAGTCGCAGGGCCTCTTGATCTAAAAGTTTTGAGCACCTTAGCGCAGAGCTCCATTCTCCTTCGGTCATGTGCTGAAAACTCTGTAATGAGGGGCACTGCCAGAGCATGTGGTCTAACGTAGTTGTGGTGCCACAATCTGGGCATGTTGGTTCAATGCCTTCAATGAACTGGCTGTGGGATACAACCTGGTTTGAAAGATTCGGAGGGGAGATGCCTGGGCCCTACAGAGTTTCACATGAGGAAGGGAGAAGACTCTTCTGTCCAGCTGGTAATAATACTAAAAAAAAAAAACTCCAGTGCTGACAGTGATAGGATTCTATAGCACCCCTCAGTTAGGTGCAGACTTTGATGCTCTTGGCTTGATGGGCGAGGATGAAACACCTGACTATTTTTTGTTTGTTTATGCTGCACTAGAAGGCCTCGTGCTCAGCCTCGTGCTCAGTGTCATCAGCGGTCAGTGCTCATGAACTATACAGATGCGGAAGGATCATTCAGGCGCTAACATTGCGTGCCACGTATGTCGTTTTGATATAAGGAATGTACAAGCTGGTGTTCATGCGGTGCTGCAACGGCTTATTTAGGTTTCCAATCAATGCAAGCACGTTTGGTGGCAGAAAGTGTTCAATAACGTGTACCTGATGCCTGTTAATTGTGTCCGCGGTACACTGCAGATTTTTCTGTCTGCATTTGTGGAAGCTTGAAAATTTCATAGCATACTTTTTGTTAGGGGATTTCTCTCTCTCTCTCTCACACACACACACACACACATACACACAGACGCACACACACACTCGCGTATACTGTATATCGCGTGTTGGTTCTTGTCGGCCCACACGGTTTGCAGCGCGTGGTTTATGAGGTTTCCTGCACGCGCCCATAATTGCATACTATAAACGGTGCATTAATGTTGCGTAAACAAGCAAGCGCATGTTACAGAGAAAGAGAGGGACAGATAAGACTATTGCAGCAGCTGCGCTTGTTCCGGCGGCTGCATGTAACCCCGCGCTTATTACACTTCAAACTGTGTTTCCCCACGCCCTTCATCCAAGGCACCGTCCTGCAAATTGATTTTTTCATTATTATTTTTATCCTTCGCGCGATGTAAGCTTCGGCTGCGCGGTCGAACCATGGATTCGGGGTGGTGGTGGGTGATTTCGGATGGGGTGGAAACCGAACGCCTAATTGAAAACCGTTGCGACACCGTGGTTCGTTCAACTTGCCGCGCCGGTGTCACGTTACCTTTTTATCCAGCGGCGATGCGCAGTTTCGCCGCGAGAGGACGAGGGGGAGGAGAGTGGTTTAGGAAACATCTTGGCACGAAATTGCCTGGCTAAGAGTGGTTGCCGCAGACGCAGTTCTTCTTATAGACATACAATAAACGAGAGAGAAAAAAGATGCGCACGTGTGCGATCGAGTGCATGTCTTCGTGCAAGGTAATTGTGGGTTTGGCAAGGGTGTTGGGAAAGGCAAGGGCGTAAATAAGATAGAATTATCTTTACAAAAGAAGCCGGGAAGGGTACGAGAGCCTGTTTTCTCGAACGTCGGTTTCCAATCCGGAAATTGGCCCCGCGGCAACGACGTTGATTTCTCCGACACCAAAACATAAGCACGTATAGGCTTGCACGCACGCACACACGCACGCATGCATTCAATCACATGCAGACGAGTGGGCACGCACGCACGTATACATACAATCATACACGCGCAGACAAGCAGGTATACATACACGCGCGCACGTACAAGCGCGGACATTGTTGGAACTTGTAATCGCGGGTCCGCTAATAGTCGTGGCGTGATCGAATTCTATCGTTCATTATCAAAGTACGGACCTGGACAGCGCTGCGCGAGAAAACAGCCGCCTGGAAAAGGCACCGATTCGAGAGCAAGTAGATGCTCTTATGCGCAGCCTTGTTTTTGGTTTCCAAGTTGGAGCTGGTCGAGCTGATTGCACTCTTTTTTCGAACTTCCGTCTAAATTCCGCACTGTGATTGTAGAAGTAAGCAGTGAAGAATTGATTATATTATTTATAATTTGTATGCGTGCCTCAATCAGAAGGTCACTTGATTAGCAACAGGGGTTCAGTGTCTTTTGTCGCTTTACTAACGGTATCGCAAGACCGTCGCTGAGCAGCCTCTAGGTAGATTCAGTGACATTCATCCCGTGTCAATTATGAGGAGTGGTGTACTAAACGGGCGCACTGAATTGGTGTACTAAAGCAGGGCTAGATTGAATGTGCCAAAATGTAGAAAAACTGGCCTTGCGTGCCCCCATGGCCGAAAGAAAAGATAGCACAAGAAAACTGCAACTTCGCCTCCGCGGCGGTGTGGTGGCTAAGGTATCGGCTGCTGACACGCAGGTCGTGGGATCGTATCCCGGTGGCGGGATACGATCCCACGACCTGCGTGTCAGCATTTTCCATGGAGGCGAAAATGCTGTAGGCTCGTGTGCTCAGATTTGGGTGCACGTTAAAGAACCCCAGGTGGTCGAAATTTCCGTAGCCCTCCACTACGGCGTCTCTCATAATCATATGGTGGTTTTGGGACGTTAAACCTCAGATATCAATCAAGAAAACTGCAACTACGAAGGAAACAAAATTCGGCAGGTGATGTGAGGGATGATCTTGTGAAGACATACACCTTCGTACATACAAGGCTCGATGACGGCCGCGAAGCAAGACCCGTTTTGCACAGATTTGAGGAGTGCTGCGTGACTTCTCGTTCAACGTTTTTCTTTTTAGTTTATGATAGAAAGTGTCATGATGGGCCAGAATAGAACGCTTTCAGTTATCAGACTTGTAAGGGCGTTCCACTCTGATCCTAATCTATGACGTCACTCGCTCGTGGAAATGGCAGGCTTTGTAAACGGTGATAATTTCTTGGTTGTTGTGTAAGGGACAGGAAATGTGATATCTGTGTGCCATACATAGAGGGCAGATGGAGGACCATTTCATTCTGTATCATGTTTTATGTATAGTAATATCAATAGGAAAATAATTTAACATTTATGGTGTCTTATACTCCATACCATATATACTCCTCAACGGTGTCGTCCACTGAGTTCTAAGTCTTAACTTATCTGTGTTGCTTTGCTACTTCCACATTGTTGACACATATGTTTTCAATGGCCTGTGCGGCATGACTGCTTCAATAACATAAGTGAAGGGAAAACAAGCCGTCATCCCGGAGAGTCAGCCTCCACTGGAGAAACAAGCTCAATTCGGTCAGAACTTTGCCCACGATTACTGAGACAGTTTCTCTTTGCAGTAGTCCTCGTAGGATGCCTTCCATTGCTTACACTTAAACAGTAAGGAATTGTTGAAAGTTTTTCTAATTACGAGGACCTTGTCTTGGAAGTGCCATCAATTCTCAATTACGAGTATACCTTGTGCTAAAGTGACTGGTTGGATGCTGTTGGAATCGCTATCAATATTTGAAACCTGTAATGCCCCGTGCTACCTTTTCTAGACGAACAATAAAACTTTAAACGCTAATTGTTGGGTGTCATTACACGGATAAAGCAGTAAATCATGCCAGCAACACGTCGCTGTTCACCTATATCGTTTCTCATAGGTTGGTTTGGAACGCCCCGAAGTCACTACACCCGACCAATCAAAAGAGGCTGATTGCGATAGCTGCTATGTTATCAGTGATGAATCAGCATTATCTAATATCTCGCTTTACCCATAATTGCCGCACTGATTTCAAAGTTTGTTATTTTAGGTAAAATGTGTCCTTAAAGTTTCACATGCATGATTAGCAATGCCAAGTTTGACATCAATTAGCTAGTCGTAACCGATGACTCTGGTATCAGGAACAAAATAAATCTTTTTAAAATTAGTTGCTTATTTGATGTTGGTGCCATTTTCAGTTTTTATTTGAATAGATGGTCTCACACTTTCTATTTGCACCGTCGTGTCTTCACTCAAACATTGTTAGGTTGTGCAACGAGATATTATTATCCAGTCCATGGTGTTGCGGTAAAGTACGAAATAATTTAGGTTAGATTCATTTGCTTCACTGAGACTCAGCAAGCGCCGAAAGAAGCGAGAGTTCTCATTTGAGCTTCCCTAGCAGACGACGCGGCGCGCTTTCCTAGCATCGCCGTCGTTTTCCACCAATCAGCGCGCGGCTCTTCCGTCGGTGCGGTCTTGCTGCTCCGGCCACCGGGCGCACTCCCTTCCCCTGGACGTTTGCAACGCCTCGGTCGGCTTCATCGGCGGCGCGGGTTTGGAAGTGTGACGCGTTGGTCTGCGTGAAATCGGCGCTGCTAGTTTGGTTTGCTCGTGGTGCTTCCTGTGCGTGAGACTGCTTGACTACTGATTTTTTGTGTGTGTGGTGCGTGATCTACCGGATTGCCCGAAAAGCCCGGAGCGATCGCCGCTCCGTCTTTTCAACAAGTCAGCTAGGCCTAATTTGCTCGCTCTCCGAGGCTCCGGCAAGAAAGTATCGCAGTGTGAAGGTGAGTCTTTTATGCTTTCGCTCCCGAGAGTTTATCACGAGTCGCTTGCGACGTCATAGCAGTCACCAGAGCAGCCACGAGCGAAAGAGAGAACAGCGAAAAGCCGGCACCGATGTGTCGCTTTCGCCGTTTCGATGCTAGCCGGAGAGTCGGTCGTGTTGTAGCATGTTCGCCTGTCATTTCGCCGCTGGCTTGTCCACGCGCGCCGTGGTTCGTCTAGCGTTGCGAAAGCGATGCTCTGACTTTGCGAGGTTTGCATAAGTCTCATCGAACCGCGTTGGGTAGAGATCTCTCAGCTAAATTCGCACGTCGGTTGTGATTCCGGTCTCGCGCCTTTTGATTCAAACGAGAGCGTCGGTCGTGTCTCTCGGTTCCTGCTGCATTTTCCTGGAAAGCGAGGCGCGTATTGAGCAAGAAGGATGGGTTACCGAGGCGTGATGTGTATCAGTGCGTTGTATTAGGCGGGGTAACGAAGCGTCGCCTCGCAACGGTGGTGACTTGCCTTACGTTTTTAGCGCAGGCAGTTTCGCTCGCGATTGTCGACTTCGTACACCTCACTTTCACTTGTCGTCGGTGTTTTATTGTTTCTGTATTTCTTTTTTTTTGCCTATTGTGTGTTGTGCGGCGAGGTACAGTATGGTTCGTCGTGTTCAGATTTTTTTACGCCAGCTTTACGCTAGCTCAGACGCATATCGGCTTTTTGGCAGTATTTGGTCGTCTCTAATTGAAATAAAAGTGCATTTAACCATCACCAACGTTAGGACCAACTAGTCAATGCCGTTTGTTGTGTCACGTGCCCATATTTTAAGGTACTAACGCGTTGATATGTGACAGCTGCATGTTGACTTGTGATGTCCTAGTAATTATTATTCGAACGTTTCTGTAGTAGGGTGCGGTAAGCGCTTTAGTGCGATCGCGTGTTTGTAGCGATATGTTTCGTATTGCGCAATGAGCACTTTGCGCACGATCTTTGTAGGTGGTTATGAGTTGTATAAGCACGCTCGCACGTACAGTATGATGCAGTGGTCTCCTAGCCGGCTCGATGGGTCCATTTACGTAGAGCCCAACGCCCTGGGAGGCGTGGTCCATTGATCCGCCGTTCCCTCTCGCTCCCCGAGGTGGCGCCACCGCCTTAGGGAGCTCGTCTATTTCGGTGGTTTCCAAGGCGGTGTCGGTTCGAAATGAATATGGGCTTGCTAATGGCAATTTTCTCAAACCTAATCGAATAGGACAGGAATCGAATTGATTATTGAATACTTTTTAAAGTATTTATTGAATGTCGAAGAGCTGGTTCGCATCCCGGCTGCGGCGGCTGCATTTCCGATGGAGGCGGAAATGTTGTAGGCCCGTGTGCTCAGATTTGGGTGCACGTTAAAGGACCCCAGGTGGTCAAAATTTCCGGAGCCCTCCACTACGGCGTTTCTCATAATCATATAGTGGTGTTGGGACGTTAAACCCCACATATCAATCAATGTCGAAGAGCTGCTCTCGCAATTAAGGTAAAAGGATGGCCGTATCTCTCTGTTCGCAATCTTAGCATTGAAACGACCGATGAAGCATCAAGAACTGATTAAGGGATTCTTCGCATGCTCAGTACATTTCAGAAGGTGTGACTGAACGTTGTGTGAATGCTGAAGTCTGGCTCCTTGAGTTAAGTAGCACAGCTGCACCACTTCGCGTTTTATTGGGTGCAGTTAGACGTTTCGAGATTTCAAAATGACTAGCTTCTAAATTACTGAACTATTGGAAATTACTATAAGATATTGGAGACTATTGCAAGCCTACTAAAATTTTCGGTTATAGGGGGTTAGATATGATGTTCGGAAATTTCGGATATTGGCGCACGCAGCTCCAATAACCTACTCCGGCCCCTGAGAAAAGGGGGTTGTACTTCCATGATTTGTCTTCCATTCTTCTCTTGCCTAATACTAAGGCCTGACCGCGCTGCCCCGTTTGTTTTTGAAGTTTATATTAACGCAGACCTTGCCTTTTTCGCATGACTTTTCCCGCCGTTATTAAGCGAATAAAGTTTCATTTACTGTCGATTTATGTTACAAATATAGCGCGAAAATTAACATCTACACACGCGAAAAAAACACGACATTCAAGGAGGAATGCTGTTGATGTTGAGTGATTTATGTCGTGTTTTATACGCGATTCCACCCTTCGTGTAAGATTTTGTGACCCCCTCTCTCTCCTTTCTTTCTTTTTTTTTTGTGAGTTCTAAGTTTGTGTGCTTAGTGGCGAGGGGTTTCCGGCGCCTCCCTGAAGGTTCCAGTGTTCCCTATTCATCGTTTCAATATAACAGGAAAGAAAAAAAATGAAGAAAAAGTTGCGAACAGTGACGGAGTATTCGACGCTGTTAACGAGATATTGTTGCTAGGCGGATAATTACGAAGTATTCCAATTATCCGGCAATGACACGTTCGAGATAATGACGTAAAATAAAGGTAATTGCCGAATGACCAGTCTTCTTGATGATGTGGTTACTGATTGAGTTTGCGCGCTGTTGTGCAGGGTACTTCTCTGTAGGTGGTCCCCTCTCTGAAATGATTAGAACTTTTTCGAATGGTGTCGCGAGTACATTGGAGAGAGAAAGAAATGAGATGGAAAGCGAGGTTATCCAGAAGATAGCCTTCTGCAAGGCAATGTAGGATGGAAGAAGAAAAAGGAGCATGAGAGGCAAAATCTGCTTGTTTTCAAGTTTTGAAACTATCGATGTGGATGTGTACATACGCCAGGCAATCATTTCCGGAAAAAGTTTGCTGTTTATTGCTAATTAATTAATTAAGTTAGTTATTTCTAGTGCGCATGTGTAGACATATGTCAGTTACAAGGATTGAGGAGGAGGATGTTCCCTGACCTTTTCTCTGGCAGCGAACCTTAGGTATAGTACTAATTATCGGCCGCAATATATTCCCGACATGCACACTGCTGTAATTTGCCACGTATAAATTACGACTGTTAATTAAAATCGCCAAGTTCAAATGAAATTAAAAAAATACTTTTACGGATTTTTCGCTTGTGGCACTCCGCATTCGGTTCACTCTAAACTTTTAAGGAAACTGCCATCCGCACGCTCTAGAAAAGCAAGAAAGAAAGAGAGAGAGAGTGAAAGAAAGAAAGAGAAAGTAGGTGTAAGAAGGTGTATGTTTCATTAAAATTTCGCGCTGAAAACTTCTAAATGGTGGGTTAGTGGGATTCACGGATTTAAAATGATTGTCCCAGGTGTTGTTAATAATGATATTAGTGTTTGGGGTTTTACGTCCCAAAACCACTATATGATTCGGAGAGATGCCGCTGTGGAGGGCTCCGGAAATTTTGACCACCTGGGGTTCTTTACCGCGCACTCAAATCTGAGCACACGGGCCTACAGCATTTTCGCCTCCATCAAAAATGCAGCCGCTGCATCCGGGATTCGATCCCACGACCTGCGGGTCTGCAGCCGAGTATACTTTAGCCACTTAGACTACCGCGGCGGGGCAATGTTCTTGTTCTCGTCTGCATCGCGCTTAAATGTATGTATGTGGCATGCTTTCATGGACATTCTAAGTGAGTTAATTGGTGCTTGGACATCAATACAATCTTAAGTAGCGCAGCGAAACAGTGCAAGAAAAAGTGAACTGGGAACACAGGTGCAAACCTGCAACTGTAGGCGGATCCGTGAGTTTGCTTACTAACGAGCTGCGCATGCAGGCGCACCGTGACAATGACGAATATTATCATTCAAACATGAATCAATGAAACGAAGCGCATTCGAAGTTTTATTTCGGCATAATGTAGCGTAATCTAACGCCCGTATTCACAAACGCTCATCGACTCGACTTCCACCCTTCACTTGACAGAGTTGAACGCTGCGCCACTGCTCGGCTGAAAATCACGCTCTGCGACTCGAGAATTGCAGCAGATTATCGCAGATATGCAGTGACTTGCCGTGCCTAAAGAGGGCGCTCCCATCGGATTTCTCGAGTGAAGGTGAAGCGTTGAGTGAAGGGACGTTCTAGAATACGGGCGTAAGTGTCGCTGCGCACTCCTCACTTGCTCTCTTCGCCAACGCCTGTGTTCGTCTTTTTTTTTTTATTGTGCCGTTTTCTTGCGCAGACGTATGGCGTTATTTATGTTTGCAAAAGTATTTATGACCAACTGCTCAAAACCAAAACCTTGGTAACCCGGTATTCCGCTTCGTCGTTTCGGCTACACTATGCCCGCGAAGTTTATACTGCTCTGCAGGGTGGGCAACTAATTCACGTGTTTTTCGCGCCACGACTAGTTCTGCCAAGCTCCTTTCTCGGGGAAGGCACGAGCCTGGGCTCACTCTCACGCCCGGATCTCCTACTTTCTCTCTTCCGTAGAGTTTCCTAAAGTTAACTATGTAGGGGCACTCTGGCTCGTTCAGCCACCCTGGGAATGATGGGTATTTTCATAGTGCAAAAATTTGCCTATCTAAAGTCTTCTTGCTTGCAGGCCTTGGACGCACTGATGGGTTCGTTTATTGTTGTATTTTGGTTTTGTTTCGAATCAAAGAATGGACCTTTGCGAACCTTTGCGTCAACAGATTTGAATTTGGAGAGCCTAAAAAGGTCGAGGTGGTGCAGTGTAACTGCTGAACCTTTGCTGAACTTGGTCTCGCGACTAAGCGTGTTCACGCCCCAAGAAGCCACACGAAGCCAGAAGGACCAAGACTATATATATATATATATATATATATATATATATATATATATATATATATATATATATATATATATATATATATATATATATATATATATATATATATATATATATATATATATATAGGCGAATTTGTCTACTATCCACCGTTCCTATTTTATCTCTAATATAAGTTACTGTCCGTTTCATCGCCGATACCCCGCATTGGGTTTGTGCCAGGTTTCTCACACAGTGGCCAGGACTCTAAGGAACAACCAACCAACCAACCATTCCTTTGCTGGCTGAAGCGCCGTGCGTTGCAGCTCCCATATAGACACTAGCGCCTGATTTCCCTCCCCCTAGTGAGTATCGTAGGAAACATGGTCTCTTTGTCGAAATTCATCGTGAATAATTTCGGGTCTTGAAGCTCGCTCCGGACGAGACGAGATACACGTCGTCTTCTGGATAAACGTGTGGGCGCTGTTAGGTAGCCCGGGGTAACCGGGCTACCTAACACTACCCGGTGCTGCCTGCCTCACGCGTATGTTAGCGCCCTTTGCTTGGAGGGATGCTCGCGCGCGCACCTTGGCCTCGCCGGCTGTGCAGCATGGTACTACAGTAGCGCGCCCCGTCGTAGTGGCGCGGTACTTGGTTTGGCAGAGTAGGTTCGCGACGTTAGCGCGCTAATGGTTATGGCGTTGCAGCCCTAATTATTTACCGTTAACGAGCAGCAACCGAAATAAGGGCGTGCGGAGGGTCTGGCTCGACAATGCTTCTTCGCTTCGGCCCTCGCGTATTCTCGTCTGGCTGGTCAACGCGCGGGGCGTCGTCTGTGTATACGAGTGACAGGCTAAAGCATGGGGGGGCGTTAAAAGAATGACGCGAGTTGCGGGATCACGTGCCTAAGCGCTCTGCTGCAACATTTGCTTTATGTTTTCACTATAGAACTTTCCTGCTCAGCGGGGTTTATTTTGTGACAAAGAAACTTGCATATCGTGTTCGCGCGGCACCAAGGGGGGGGGGGGGCGGTTGCCTGTCCGTATATGCGGAGGCCTCTGCCTGCACATGGGTTTAATGAGCATTGCCTACCCGTTGGTCGCTTCTATGCAAAGCACGTCGAACCTCTTCCTTTCTATCCCAACCCCCGTATTCGACCTCTTCTGTCCTAACTTGTTGACTGACGCCAATTACCATTAGTACGAATGCTAGTGCCAGAAAGATCGTTCAGTAACATTAAAGTTACATGCAGTTTCATCAAAGAGAGCAAATGTGTTAAGTAAGGTTTCCTGAATCGACGACACCCATTTCTTAACTGGTCGGGGATGGAGCAGATGTAGGTCTACTTCTGAACAAGCAAGGGCGCCGCGGCAGCATTTAAGGCGGTAGTTCAATGCAGTTTGTGGTGACACGCAGCAACTTCGCTAAAACGAGCGCGTGAGCTCTAGTTAATGTGGCGCACACTGCTGTCAAGGAGCATCATGTGAAACAGATGCCGGGGCAAAGTCGGTTGAGAAAAGTGAATGAAAATATTTGATTATCGTGACGTTATTCGTGATAACCTCGTCGGGTCGGTGTTCCCGATTAGACAGCCATGAATCTCGCTTGAGACTTACCGGACAGCAGTGGGGACCTTTGGGCTTGCCGGGGTGAGATAGGAGTATTCGCGAAAGAGGCACTGTGTTTGCTTTTCTGCGTCCGCGTGTCTTTTGCGCTACGTGCAAAGATTGCTAGAAAAGTCACTCGACCAGCAAGCAGTGGCAGTGACCATGCAGCGCGATCTGCACTATGTAGCGCTCTTAAGAGATCGATTTAATCGAGAAGCCAAATATCTTCCGACCACGCATGATGAGTCCATGAATTGAGGGTATGGACGAGTGCGTCGGGCTAACTAGGAGCCCGTTTATTGTCTCAGTCGACGGCTTTAAGCTCACATTTCATACCATACGAATCGGATATTATAAGAAAGGAAATCTGTCAATGCTACATGAGGATAAGCAGTTTCTTTTTCTTGCATGTATGTGGTACTGTGAAATTGTTGAACAGGGTATATTGATTGAAATGCAAGGAATTTCGCTAAAACATTGGGGTCGGCTACATTCCTTGTAGCACAGTCTTTCACTACTTCAAGCTTCCTTTCTCCCCTGAGATTCTGTCTGCTCTGGGTGTAACTATGCAGCACGAAGGATTGTTCCGCGCATGCGTAAGTGATAACGCGCGGCACATTAATGTTGCTGATGTCGCTTCGTACATGTTTCCGTCGGGGGTTTGACAGATTCCAATATCCATGACAAGGCCGCCAGTGGGAGAAACCGGGCGCCATATATAATAGCATCATTGAAATTTTGACAAATGTTGTTGTCGGTCTGGGTCTCACACCGAACGGCGCTCGCAGTCCTACACTGCGTTTGTCCCGCTCACCGCATGCTACCGGAAGAAACAAATAGGGCAGAACTGCACCGTCATCAATATGGGTTGTTCGTCGATTCTTTATCGAGTTTATTTGGCCGTGAACGTGCCACAGCCAAGGGCCGCTGTTATGTTGCGCCGATGTCGCGGCCGAAGTGCTTTCTCCCGTAGCTTGTTTGGCTGGACTGTCGAGAGAGTGCGCGGATGAGAATCGGCCCGGTTGGGGCCGGCTGCTTGCTTGTTGGGTGCAGTTAATCGAGAGCGACCTCGTCTAGCCCCCGAGCTATTGCGGCCGCGCCACCTTTCTGGCTTCTCGGTTTTTTCTTCCTCGCCGTTCCCACGGTAGTCGTGGTCCGTCGTCATCTCTCACTTGGCGCCGCCTCTGCGCGGCACGTAAAACCCGCGGGGGTCCTTCGTTTGGTCGTCCATCTGGGGCGCCTTCGAGGAGAGACCCGCCGCTGTGCCAGCGTGTGCACCGCCGAGGGTGCGAAAAGCAATCGGTCGGCCTCCGCGAGCACTGGTTAAGTAGCGCGACGCGTGGGCATGGCTGGCCTCCCTCGCTCGTCGGTCGGCCGACTTTCTTTTCTCTCTTATTCCCAACGCTTCCGGCGCTGTCGCTTCGGAACGGCCTTGCAAGGTCGTACCGAAGCCGGCGCCTACAGCTCCTTAGTCGCTCGGCGATCTTTCTTCATTTTCCTCCCGTCCCGCGTCGTCGTGGCGCAGACAAGGACGGTGCTTGCGTCCGGATCGAACGACGGCGGCGCAGCGAGGCAGTAGGCGAGCGTATGTATTGCCAACTAGCGCTGCACCCAAAGAATGGGTGAGCATCCATCTCTGCCCCGGCCTGAACGGGGCTAATCGACGACTGCGCGCTCTTAGCTTTTTTTTTTTCTTCCTTCGAAGCCATCTCACTCGTCCGCCAGTATTATGGCTTACACGCGAACACGCGCGGCTTTTCCCCGTTCAACGAAATGTGAAGGAAGCAGCTCGCGCTATCAACCTTCGGGGGCGCCACTAGATTTAGTGCGAGAGCCTGGCGATAAGTTGGCGTACTGGCGTCGAAAACCCTCTCTGCGCGTAATTAGGCTAATTGTGCCGTTATTATCAGCGCGACCGGCGGCTGTAGCCGTTTCAGTCTCAGCCGGTTCAACGATGGCCACTTAGCCTGAGATTTCCAGAGAGTTGGGAACAGCCATGACTTCCTTTTCAAATGTAAAGTGTAAGAATCGTGACCGCCATCTTGTATTTTGCGAGTGTGTAGAGACAGCAAGTAAAGCGGGCCTGTACAAAGTGCTCGCGTGAATTAGATGCTTTTAAATGATGTTCTTCACAGCAGAAAAAAAGTAATGCGTCTGGTGATTGTGTCGCGCAATGATGACGTTTGCTGTTCATAAACATAGCTGTTTGTATAACGCTTCACTCTTATGGGCGAAGCCCTTTACGCCGTGGGTCGTATGTCCCGTGTCGTATTCGTCCTAGTCGGCGTAGTAGCCAGTTGCATCGCATTGCATGTGAATAAAAACGGTGTCGCATCATATCCACGAGCTGAATGATGACGAGTGGGGTGAAGTGGACGGACGGATGGACGCACGGAAGCACGGATTGACTGACGGACGCTTCACCCCACTCATACTCCGTAGATGTGCTGTGATTTTTTTTTTTCAACTCTTTGAAACTACGGTTAATAAACTGCAGTTGGTAGTCAGCGTCATGTTGCGTCCGTTTCTTTGCCTTTCGTGTGCCTTTTCGCGCTGTAGTCATTCTGAAGCACTGAAGCTTTACCCAACTCGTTCGATTCTTCAAATATATATATATATATATATATATATATATATATATATATATATATATATATATATATATATATATATATATATATATATATATATAGACAATGGCGACAGTAACGGAAAAGCACGGGCTCTCAGCGCGAGTGGCATCCTTTTTGGGTAGACCCACTAGAAGGCACCTGAGAGTTCGACCAATTTCAGTGTTTGGAAGCTTCTCTACAATATATATATATATATATATATATATATATATATATATATATATATATATATATATATATATATATATATATATATATATATATATATATCAGTATGCGTCTTCAGCGCAATTCTCGCTTGTATACAGGCTGTTCCACACTTGGAGGGAAACTCGTAAATGTGGAACTGCTTGTACATCGCACCCCGAAAGCCTCATGTTCGCATTAGTTTTCGCGGTATACTCACTCTGTATATCTGTGTTCAAGCAGAAGCTGCTTTCCGACTCCACCACACTCCAGCCGACGGCCAGAAACAGAGCAATACTTCTTGTCCCGTTGACTCACAAGCAGAATAGATCGAGAGAGAGAGAAAAGACGAATAGCGTAGAGAGCACGCCACAAGTCGCCCGCGCAGCCGCTGCGCAGCTTTCGGGGGCCAGTCGAGGAGTTGCCCGAAAACAGCAGAAAAGAGAACGGTGGAGGCTGGTTTTTACAGCCAGCGAAGCCCTCCTCTAGCCTGCCATGTCCGGCACTGTCCCGCTGAGCTGACCTAAAACGTGCGACTGCCTGTTGGCTGGGTCATGCGTTGTCTCCTGCCTTGCCGTATATATGGTCGCCGTATCTCTGTCCGTGCTCCCTGGGGAAGTGCTTTTTTTTTTCTCCTCGAGATTGCTGTGATGCAGTAACCAGGTTCCTCCGGGCGCTGCTGCACGGGCAGTGCGACAAGCGACTGTCTGCGGTTAGGTGCCAGGCAGGCAGGCAGGCCTGATGGAGATAGGAAGGAAAGCGGGACCAGGAAGAGAAGCTGGAGTTTCTACTGAGTTTACTGACCAGAGCAACACGCCCGTTTGGAGTGTTGTTGTCGCCTCGGAGGTGACGAAGAGCTTGTTTTTTAGGTCGTTAGTCTCTCTTTGATTTGGAGCAGAGCATGAAACATCGAACTGAGGCGACGGTATAAATAGCACTGCGTCAGATGGCGTTGCTGTTGTTTCAGTGTTCTACATGGGCTTAATGCATTTTGGATGGCACATATGTGATGGCCTCAAGGAGGTGTTCGTGTGGGGCCACTCGCGGTTCGCATAGTGAATGATGAGTCGCGACGAAGTCTTTAGTTTGAATGAAGTCTTTTTGCTTCTTCTTTTTATTTTTAACTCCTGACTTTCTTCAAAGAGATGAGTGGACTCCTGTTATAGTTGGTTATATGCCCCGTCAGAAAGCCGTGGGGCCGCCTCTCCTGTCCCCTTGAAAAAACAACAAAAAAGTAACGTGTCTAACACACATTCTTTCTGCTTTCCTCGCTTGTGTTGAAGGCGAAACCCATCGCACTTCTAGCCGAAATTTTTCTTCTTTTGCTTTTGTCAAGCGAGCAATAGCGAGAATGTGTGTTGAGGAAGCCCCGCCTGTAGACATTTTCACTGAAGGCTCCCTGGGCGCCGCCATATTCTTTGTTGTTAACGTGCATGACCAAGACCCCCCCCCCCCCCCCCCACCCCGCCCCCTTGAAATACACTGCCGCGTGGCTGTAACGTCGTCTTTTCTGCTCCCATGCAACAGACCACGAAGGAGGGGATCTTTCTCAGAGTGCACTGAATCTGTAGCTATTCATGCGACTATCGTGCTGTTGAGTTTCGTGCTGTAGATTTGCGTAATGGTGGTGATATATCGTTAAACTATATAGTGATGAGGATGACCAGTAGTACGTACGTGTCATGCGACTTTTTTCACTGGCATCCAAGTCACTTTCGCATTCTACAGTATCATTATTTTCATTACTACTACTACTACTACTACTACTACTACTACTACTACTACTACTACTACTACTACTACTTATGTTACTCCAATATTTGTGCTTGTGGCTTAGGATGTTCTTGTTCTTTAATATTTGTAAATCTTAAAGAAGCATGAGCCACCTTTTTTTAGATCCGTAAAATCAATGAAATCGCAACTACTTTCAATCAGTTTTTGAAAGTGGTTGCACCTACGTATAACAATGTGTGACATAGTTCAGGCAAGTTCTTGTGGCGATATTTTTATAATTCGTATGCTGACTGCACCGATCAATGTATACTTGCACCTCGCACACGCTTTGTAATAACACGTGCCCGCATTTTCGTGCGTGTAGCGTCAGAATGGCTTGTCGCGAATGTCCTAGTAACCGTCACAGTGCGCGGTGGCGAGCCCTGGGCTCCGTACATCAGCAGTGCGCGTGCCTTGCTGCGGACGCTACACTTGTTTGGGACGCGTGCCAGAGGCCCATGTAGCCTCTGCCGTCGCAGCCCGCGGCTCGGTGTACGAGTATACGACGAGAGGGCTGACGATCCGCAGGCGGCCGCCGGGCTTGCGCGCCTGGTCCCTCACGAAGCCGATCCCCCCTCGTGCATGTGGAGGTCGTGCGCGTGCCTCTGGCGCCCGGACGCGCCTATATTAGGAGCTACGGCCCCGGACGGCTCGTAGTGGGCCCGTCGAGTGACGCGGAACACGCGCGCGTGCCACGAAGCGGGTGGTAGGGGAGGGTTCGAAAGCCCGGGGCCCGACGGAGATGCGGGGCCCCTTCATCCGCAGGAGCAAGCCCGTGTGATGCACGTGGGCGACCCGCAAGCACTCACGCTATCATTCATGACCTGTGGCCACGTTAGAATTCAGCGCTTGACCCGCGTATTTTGCCGGGAAGCCCCTTAGTCTGCCCTGTGCCGCCGCCGCCGCCGCCGCTGCCGCCGCCGTCGTCGTCGTCGTCGTCGTCGTCGTAGTAGTAGTAGTAGTAGTAGTAGTAGTAGTAGTAGTAGTAGTAGTACTAGTAGTAGTACAGACAGTCGTCCGGCTGGTCACATGACCTGACGATGGTGGTGGTGGTGGGGGGGAGGTGAATGAAGAAACTGATACGAAGGTAAATGTACTCGATATAATGATTGTGATAATGCTGATGATATTATGACGATCATGCTCGAAATGACGATGAAGTGGTGATGTCGACGATAAATGATGAGAAAGATGCTCGAAACGTGTGAGCGCGCTTACGTGAGATATAGTGGCGCATTTATTTGGCCGGCCAATCGCAAACATTCGCCCATTTATGCCTTCGATGTTGGAAGGTTTTCACGGAGTGAAACTGGCTGAAGTATCCTTCCACGTGCGAGGGGATATCCCATAGCGTCGTCGTCAGCGTTGTGAACTGAAGCAGGCGCACGAGCGTGCGTGGCAAATTCATTCACCTCCGACGCGCAGCGTTTCTCCGCGAGATATTAAGAACAAGGAACGCAGGGGATAGTAGAAAGAACCGGGAAGGTGTGTAGCTCGGCGTTCCCTGCCCCGGGCTTCGCGGTGCACGCAGAACGTATAGCGTACCGCTGAAATTCTTTGCGGTGACATCAGAGGGGAGAAACAGCACTGGCGGCCTGTCGTCGCTTTCCCCGAGCGAAGCCAGCTGCCGTGTTGGAGCGCGACTTGTCTCGTACCCGATGCCGCGGGCGTCGCCGCGGTGCGCAAGATTTCGTTCTTCGGTCACGTCTTGCCGCGCAGGTGTAAGTGCGAGACAGAAGCCGAGAGGACAGACGCCTGGACGTTTCTCTCTGTCTGTCTCTCTCCGTCTTCTTACTTTTGAAGAACAAGTTCTGCCGTGGTACAACACCTGGGGGCGCACAGGCAGCTGAGTCAGGGAGGTGGAGAGGATTTACTGGATGGCAGCTATGGAGAAAAAACCGGCTTTGAGTAACTACCGAAAGGGCAAAAATGAAATAAGGAGGGAGGCATTTTACGATAATTCAAGGGGAAGCGCTTTACTGTTTGAAGCGAGATCGGGTTGCCTTAGAACGCGTAGTTATAAAGCAAGATTCAGTAAAGAAGAAGAACAATGCACATGCTGCGGGAAAGATAAGGAAACGGCGGAGCATGTTCTGATTGAATGTGGAGATATCCACCCAGGTGTACGTTTGGGCACGAGCCTACAGGAAGCCTTGGGTTTTAGGGACAACAATGGAAAGCTGAACACACCCGCGATTGAAATAAGTAAGAGACGGTTAGAGTATTGGTGGCAGAAAATTAGAGAGAAAGGACAAAAATAAATATTGGAAAAATAAAATATGGACAGTGTGCCGTAAATGGCAGAGAACTTAAGCTGAAAATTTACCTTTTTTCCATTAAGATAGAATTTATCGAAGTAGAGGCATTAGGCCAACATAAAAAAAAAAAGAAAAAAGATTTTTTTTTTTTTCGTCGAGCCTGGTGGCATACTTGTCACCACCCCGTTATAAAGGGGACGCTCATAGCATCCATCCATCCATCCATATAGATAGATATAAATGCACACACTTCGCGTTCTTCAACCACCGTCGCGCGCCCGCCTCTTTGTCCTCGATTTTTTCTTTCGCGACCAGTCCGCGGCGTTTTATTTCGTCGTTTTCTTTGTGTGCCGTCGTATTCTCGGGATGTCCAGTGAGCGCTCTCGCCGGTGGTGCACAGCGGACGGCCAGCAAGCGAAAAGCTTGGTTAGTCGTCTCACATAGTTCCACGTGAAACACGTCACCTCGAGCAATGCGGTCAGAGTGTCTTATCATTCTTCCTTGTTCTTTTTTTTTTTTTGAAACACTGGAGTAGTCGTGCTGTCGACACAGGGTAGATTAAGTAGCATTAGTAGCAGTATTACGGGACCAAGAGCAGCAGCAGCAGCAGCAGCAGTAGTAGTAGTCGTAGTAGTAGTAGTAGTAGTAGTCACGGAACCAGAGGATGACCAATGAGGACCAATGTTTGATTGTATTGCATACATTGGCATTTGTTTTGCAATGTATAGCCGGTTATTCGTGTGTGTACACGGGGGGATTGGCGCTTCGTCGGGCTTTCTTTGCCTTTATGCCGATCTCCTGTACAACTATGGTTACAGGGGTGGTCTGAAATAAGTAATTGATTGATTTGTGGGGTTTAACGTCCCAAAACCACCATATGATTATGAGAGACGCCGTAGTGGAAGACTCCGGAAATTTTGACCACCTGGGGTTCTTTAACGTGCACCCAAATCTGAGCACACGGGCCTACGACATTTCCGCCTCCATCGGAAATGCAGCCGCCGCAGCCGGGATTTGAACCCGCGACCTGCGGGTCAGCAGCCGAGTACCTTACCACTAGACCACCGTGGCGGGGCGGTCTGAAATAAGTATGAAATGAAAGGATGGGTGAATAAAGAGGACGTTGCTCGAAGTGATTACAATGATCGAAGTGGTAGGGATGATAATGATGGTCGCAATGATGACTATGATCGTGCACGCGATCTCGCTAGCCAATCAAAAACGTCCGCGTGCTTACAGCTTCGCTGACCGACTGTTTTCACGGCGTGGAACTGACTGAAAAATTTTTGTTTGTTCTAAACCTCGTTTTAACCGCATGTACTATCGCGGCAATCCACCACATCCGGGAAGATATGTTGCCCCTTCCGTCCTTCCAATTCCGCGCTTCCGACAGGGGCGTGACCGTTGGGGATTAAATTTTTGGACCAGCGCGGACACATTCATTTTTTTTTTTTTTGGGGGGGGGGGGGGTACCCCCGTGGCGCGAGATCGGCGGAGAAGATATCGAAACCGCGGTGACGGTGAACCAAACACAAAAAAACCTTCCTCTCTATTAAACCGCAGTGACACAGTCATCGGCGAAGGAAATTTCTTACTAAGCGGAGCGTGGCGACAGGGGAATCGGTGTCCGTGCGAAGGAGGAGTTTCGGTTGCTTCAAGGCGGAACAACGGAGTCGATTACAGTGTCCCAAAATTAAAGCTCCGCTCTTGCGCCTGCCACAGAGGGTTTATAAAGAGATGGCGCGCTCATCGCGAAACGTATATACCATATAACTCATCGACGCTGCTACCCTGCGGTACGCGTCGACGTGAGCTGTCATTACCAATGCAACTCCGTTTTTCTCCGCGCTTCGCGTGCGTCTGGGTGTTCGCTTGCTGGGTCGTTATAATGTCTTTTTTTTTGTGTGTTTTCTTCTTGTCTTGCTCCATGCGTTTTCGCATCCCGGTTTGCGTCTCGTTCTCTCTCTCTCATTCTTCTTCTTCTTCTTGGCTTCGATGTTCTCATTCTTTTCATTTTGTCCCACCAGCCGTACCGAGCGAAAACTTATTGCCAGTCCGTCAGGGTCGTCCCCCATCCAGTGGTCGTTACAACCTCGTCGTCTCTCTCGTGCTGACTGGCCCCCCTCGATATATAGCTACCTCTTTTCTTTCTCTCTCTCTATCTCTCTCTACTTCGTTCGCCGGAAATAATTCGATTATTTAGCGGAGTGCACGCGCCCTCTTCCGCTCTAACGTCTAGCGGTGCTAAGTAGTGTATAGGGGCTGGGAAAAGCGAGTACGGTTGTGTGTAGTGATAAGGAGAAAAGGGGGGGGGGGGGGGGGGACGTATTGCTGCCAAGCGGGAGAGCCGCCGAATCGGCACTGCGCGAGTGGATGTGGAACAGAGTGGGTTACACAATAAAATTGGTTTTCTGGTGGTGGACTGGGGCCCGTAGAAAGAGCCCGCCGCGTGTGTGTGTGTGGCTCTCATCCCCGTAACCACCGTCTTCTTTTGCCAGCGCAGCTCGGAAGCCTCAACCTCGAACATCGCGGCTACACCCCCTCTCTCTCTCTCTTCACATCGCTCTTTTTTTTTTTCCTTTCACCGTTCCAGTTCATCTTCTGGCCGTTCTCCCTTCTTCGTGCGGCTTCTTTTTCCTATCCGTGAGCTGCTGTTAATGCCGCTGCCCCTGTTACTGCTTCTGCTGCAACTGCTGCTGGCGTGCGCGCGTAATTCGATTGCAAAGAGAGGAGAACCCTCACACCATCCCGCTGAGCTGCTTGCACTTTTTTTTTTTCTTTCGACTACAGCGTAGTACTTGTCGCTTTTTCCCGAGCTCTCTCCATCCTCGCTCAGCCGGGGCGTGCTGCCTCGTTTGCGAAGCTGCGGACGACCATCTCCGCCCTGGTTCGTTTGTTCTGCTCGCTGTCGTCTCTTCCGAGGCCATTACGCACTCCTTTCCGAGCCTTGTATATGTATGTATGACTTCTCCCCGTCCTTTCTTTCGCTATCACGCCTCTCTACTTTCCCGACGTCGATCGCCCCCGTGTTTCTCGTTCCACCACCCTTTGAGGCCTGGTGCGTGCGACGTACGCTGGCAGCGTTTGCTCGTTTGGCCCCGGCAAACGGTGGGGGCCCTCGTTCTGTTGACCCCGCGTAGAGACCATTTGGAGGCGTCCGCTTGTTCGGGTTCTGACAAGGTGCACACTCGGCGCTTGAGAGCGAGACCTCCTGGGAGCTGGACAGGAGGCGCGCGTCTTGGCGTGCGTGCCGGAAAGTCGGACTGGCCAGTGACCCTTGCGTTGTTTACTACCAGAGGTGCTGTACGGCTTCCGGTTTCTTGCGCAAACGTAGCCTAGTGGCATTGGCCGGGAACAAGAGCACTAGCGAGCGGTCCACACATTGTCACCACTTTTCACTCTGCGTCTGGCCAAATACTTCAAATAAATGTTCTTCTAAGCTAACAGAGCATTGCAAGAGCTGGTCTTTAACGTTAGGCGCCTTCATGTTACATGAAAGCGAAAAGAGAGCCCTTGCTTACTCTGGCTCAACTTTACAGAAGCTTTATGCTTGGATGTTAAAGAGCGATAATTGAAATGACCGGAAGTTTCTTGCTGTGCACCCAATAATCCGACGGAAAAGGCGAATAGACAGTTGTTCAGAGAAAAGTTGAATACTAGAGGCGGTGGTATTTTTTGCCAGCCGCCTGAGAGCACGGCTTGGCGCCATAAGGCTGATGAGGGTGTAACGTATACGTGCACGGTGGCTCGCATGTTTCGAATGTGCCGTGCAGCGCAAGTTGGCCGAAAATTGAAGCGTCTTAAAGTAGTGTAGTGCGAAGAGGACAAAACTGGGAGGCCGGCGGAAAGTATTAAGCGAGATAGCAGCAATAGCTATTTTCGCCGTGCGTGGTGTATGTGTTCTCGTTTTAGCTCTGGTTAGCAGGTGATTAGGCGCCAAGGCGCCTCAACTGTCTTTATTATACAAGAAAGTGGGTGGTTGCTGCGCTAGCGGGAAGCACTTTATTTACTCATACCCTCTTAACGAAAAAAAATGTGCCGACTGGTAGTTTCTGAACGCGAGAGAACATATAGATAATTTTCTTTTCTTCAATTCAGGTTGAAAATCTGAAAGTAACCATCACACTCATAATTTTG
This sequence comes from Rhipicephalus microplus, assembly GCF_043290135.1. Taxonomy (NCBI): domain Eukaryota; kingdom Metazoa; phylum Arthropoda; class Arachnida; order Ixodida; family Ixodidae; genus Rhipicephalus; species Rhipicephalus microplus. The sequence goes on along the minus strand of NC_134704.1, from coordinate 36,367,791 downwards.
CAATGTCTTTTTTGCACCAGGTTATTTTGTTCCAGCTTACACGGTCAGACATTAGGCAATGTTTGGTTTTTGAAAACTGTTTCTCCCACACATCTTAATGAGGTTTTTAAATTTAATGAACTGAATGAGAAGCCGTCGATATGTATGGTATAGAAGTTTAGGAGAGGGCGAAGGTTGAAGAGACGAAAAATTAAACACGGCTGTCGCTGGGACTATCTTTTCAGCAGACGGTTCTGTCTTGTTCTTCAAGACTTTGAGGTGCAGCCTCGAAGAAAAGACCGTTTGTCTAAACGTTTGTTCCAGCGACGCCCCGTGTTCAAGGATTTCCCATATCTAGTTGTTGTGTATGGCCTTCAGTATATAAGCCAGACAATGCAGTGACCTAGCTGTCTCTGCCCGAACCACGTGTTAAAGCAAGTCCAGTCAAGATTCTTGATGATGTGGCGCACACCCACGCTGGGTGATTGGGTTAAATTGGAGTTAAAGCAATGTTTGTTTCCCAGGACTCATGGCTAACACCCACTCAGGGGGATTGGCCAAGAAAGCGTAGTGCATTTTCTCTGTGAGCATTATAACTATGTGTAAAAATGAATTTGTATTATGATATGACTAATTTTTGAAACTTCAGGTCTTGTGATTACCACTAAGCAGCATTTACTTCACCTCACCATTTAGAATTTTTTTAGATACTAAATATTATTTGATTGAAGATGGCAACGTGATGCGTTTGGATGCCTGAATATAATCGTAAACGGCATTGAAAGCATTCCTGTGGCAATGTCCCAAAACTTAGGCACCAAAGTTTAGTGCAGTTCCCGTCGTCAATGTAAGGCTGCAGGCCCCTTCCTATTTCTTCTTCAGGCAACACTCCAAAAAAAAAAGAAAAACACGCGAATGATAGTCAAATTTCAATCACTCAACGGGCGCACTGTCGAGTCCACATATGTTACACATCTTATTGCTTTATTTCCTTTATGATTAATCATTTCATTGCACTATTGGAACGTCAGCTTTGTCTAATTACACGCTGTAAGTTTGCGCGATTGCTTTCATGACGTCATCACCATCATCAACACCCAGTAGCGCGTGACACCTCTTCTGCGCGCGTGCCTCACCCGCTTCTACGGTGTCGCCAGTGCTCCGACAGCTTATTCAGCGATGTCGCTTCGTACGAATAAGCTCGGTGAGGAGATGAGCGGCGCTCGACCGAAGCCGCGGTCTCGAACCAGCGGTCGAGACGAGGAGCTTCTACGCAGCCTGCACGCCGCGCTCTCCACGCACAAGCCAGCCAACGCGATGGTGGACAGGGAGACGCGATTTCGCATCATCAAGGTCGAGCCCAAGTGGCGAGTGACGCGTGAAGTGCCGACGACGAAGGTGGCGAGTAAGACTCGCCGCGCTGCGCGGGCTGCAAGTCCCGGAGTTTCCACCACGCATCTGACGTCATCACTTTCGCGTAAGCAGCCGAAGGCTCGTGACTCTTCCGGTGCGAGACTGTGGGAAAAGCCGCTGGTCGCTTCTCCGTCGACCGAACAAAACCCCGCAGGCCCGTCTTCGACACCATCGGCAGCTGTTGCCTCGCTTCAGAAGTCGAGGTTGGGGTCGCGCAATAAGCGCAGGTCGAGCCCTGTTCTGCGGTCGCCTCGCTCAGACGAAGCGGCGAACACCTCCGCCGCACGGCGCGGCACCAACGTCGTGACGGGAAAGGAGTCAGCTGCGCGTCGGGATGAATCAAAGCGCGAGGATGAAGGCAACGCCGCCGAAGAAGTGAGAAACGCAGCGACTCGAAGTGGCAAGCTAGTACGCCCCTTCTCTGAGAACCGCGACGAGTACGGGATGCAGTTGGATTCTCCATCGCTGTTCCCGCCACCGACGTTTGACGTTCCCCGTTTGTCCGTTCAGATCGCCATACCGAGCTTGCGGAAGGAGTCCGCGGATCCATCAATTGGACAGGCACCACCCGAAGACTCGCTCGCACCCATGCCGAGAAAAAGTCCCAGGAAGACGAAAGTGGCCCTGCGTAGTAACCTGTCCGTGTCGCGCCACAACGTCGAAAACATGAACAGCGCCGAATCGAGCTCGGTCGATCTAGCTGTGCCTCAACCGAGAAAACGAACGGGAAGCCTTGCCGTGCCTGACGTCGCTGGTCCGTCGCAGTCTCACGCGGCGGGCCTGGCCCTGGAGAGCAGCAGATACTCGATGCAAGACTTGGGGACAGCACATATGCCCGTTGCTTTACCAAAACGTTCTGGCAGAATTGGCGGTCCGTCCGTCACTGCACTGACGAGACCGAGCGAGGCAGTTTCGCATGCGTCCCTTTGGATCGCATATCCTCCCGCCCAACTCTCCGGTGTGGGCGGAGCGGTAGCGACATCTGACACATCTACGAGTGCACAACGTGCCTTACGAAGTGATGTCGAAGGAACGAGTCACTTGCAGCAAACACTCGAGAGCGGCGTTCCGAAGCCTTGGCATACGATGTCGGGTGCGTGCTTCAGTCCTTGTTTGGCGAGTCCTAAGATCAGCGAAGCAGAGTCAAGCGAAAAGCTTCTGTGTGCCGCCGTCGATACAACAAATACACTTCCCACTAAGAAAGACAGCTTCTTCATTACCGCGCCCTTAACGAGCTTTAGTGGTTGTTCGCTCGACGACACTTCGCCACGACACTCGCGCTTGCCAAGTGGACCAAATGTTGTCAGCCGTGCGGTAGGCGCAAAAAGAGGGTCCCGCCTTCCGTGTCGTGCAGACTCATCAGACACCTTTCAAAGTGTGGGAGACGAGAAAAAGCTTCTCCCGCCGACTGTTCGGCGTCCTTCCAGCAATCGGAGAAGCGGTCCCAGTACAGCAGACGTGTCGCGTGGCGCAGCGCACCAGGCAAATGATTCGAGTGGCGAAACCCTCTTCTATTCCGCAAGCTCCGCAGACTTGCCACGTACGACAACTACTCGTGAATGCTTCGTGAGCATGCTTAGTGAAGATGCGTGCCTCCAACGGGGAGCGCCTCAGAAGCGCCGCAGTCCCAGTAAAGGCGGTCAACAGTCTTCGTCCGCCCAAGTGCCGCAGTCTACCGTTCTTAACGATGACCTTCTGTCCAACGGTGCCACCTTGAACAAAGTTCTGGGGCCGACGAAACCTCAGGCACAAGCTTCCAATGCTGGTCGCAAAGATCGTCGCTCTCTTCCTAGCGTGGCAGTGCAGACAATCGATAGTGGTCGAAGGACGACGCTACCAGCAACGCGACCAGCTGTTGTGGCGGATATGAGCAAAACATCGCTGCCGAGCGGTCGTACGGACCCGACCGACGACGAAGGTAACAAGCAGTCATTGAGCCTGGATGCCGGCGCCTTACATATTTTCGAAAAACGTACGGTTGAAAAGCCAAAAAAAGATGGAGAGAGTGCTGTCGAAGTCAGCAAGTCCAATCGAGGTGACGCTCCAACAGACTCCGTGTATTACACTGCTACCGAACTTCGGCATACCGATCAGCGGCGATCCTCCGAAAGTAAGCAAGTACTTGGCGAGGCCGCCTTCGAGGTGACGATGAAACAAAATACTACTTCGAGGCAAAATGCCACGTCCCCGCTCCCTGGAATGTTGTACAAATTCATTAACGCTATGAAAGCGGAGTTGCCTGGCGCTGGCAAGACGCCCAGTTCCAGTCCTGGCGAGTCATGGACGCTCCACGGAGCTTCGACCAAGCTGGATCATAGATACAACGCTTTGTTCGATAAAGCAGCGATCGGGCCGCTTTGCATTTACCGTAGCGCTTCGGAACAGCAGTACCAGCACGATAAACGACACACGTCGCTGATGCCTGGGCAGATAGAACGGCCTTACAGCCGAAATGGTGACGCCCACGCAGAGAAGGCAGCAGCGAGCACGTCCACAAATAGCTTGTCTCGGAACGAGAATCGTCCCGAGTGTGTCAACATGGCGCGTGGTGGTCGGCTCGTCGAGGAATTGGACACTGAAGGCAGCTATTCACTATTTCCTATACCCCCGATTTCACGAGGGAGGGAGACGGATACTGATTTGATTCTGTCGGTTGCGGAGAACATCCATGGACGCAAGTTGGGCATAGGTCCCCGTGCGATAGTGCGCTGTGGCGCTTCCTCTGAAGTTCCCCACTCCACGTGGAACTCAAGGTCGTCGATACTGTCGCTCGCACGTTCGCTCGCCTCGCCCGTCTCTCACGATTCTATTCGCCTTCTCATGTTCTCCAGACCGTCTCGTGCTCGTTTCTCCGATGGAAAGCGTGCGCTGTTTACAGGTGATCCCATGTTTCCCAGCATGGTGGTCCTTCCACCGACACCGCCACACACCTGCCTTCCCTCTGATCCTTCTTTCCGTACCGCGCGCTCCTACTCGGTGCCGAACTTCGTTGCCTCGCGGCCGCTGGCATTACGTGCCCGAAGTTTGTCAGACTCCATGATTGTTAACCCGAGTTCCTCGACATCTCAAGACGCCAACGTAAGACGTACGTCTACAAGGTCACCTTCTGACGGAGTTCTGAGAAAAACGGCGGAGCTCGCCGAGGAAAGGCAGCTGCCTAAGGTGTCGCCGAAAAAGAAGCGTCCAAGGCGGACTTTGATGGTCAAGCCGACTGCGGCGGTAACTAATGTGGTAGCACAATATCCACGGGATACTACTGCACGTGTTTCTACAGCGGGTAGCCCAGGAGCGACGGGCATGGAGGTTTCCATGACAAGCCGGTCACACGCCAGGGAGGTTTGCCTCTCTATGCTCGCAATGACTGTGGCAGTTTTAGGCCTAGTGCTTCTCGCGAGATCTGCCGGCAACCTGTCGCGCGTGGCCATTCCGAACTTCGATGCGAATGCGCCGACGGGTAATCTCTCCGGACGTGCCGCTAATGAAACGGCTAACGTCCAGACAACAACTACACTTCCGGTGGCAGCGCTTCCCATGGTCTGCAATCTGTCGCGGTGCCTCTTAGAAGGAACCCATATAGCTGGCTTGCTCTCCTGGGACAGTGACCCGTGCGTGGACTTTTACGAATTCGCCTGTTCCGTGTGGGTGCAGGAGCGCGCAGCATCGGCTTCTATCATGGGCGGTGCTTCTGCCTCCATTATTGAGGACATGGAGCGAGACCTGGAACAGATGGTGCCCCGACTTCTGGCCGCTGTGCGGTCTCCCGAACTGTCGCCCCTGCGCCGCTTGCATGCCACGTGCAACAACGTCAACGCCATCAATGCAGCTGGTTGGGCGCCGTTGGCAGATCTGCTGCGCCTATGCGGCTTGCCGGACTGGCCGTACGAACAGCCGGCCACGGTGTCTCCTTGGAAAGCAGCGGCAAGAGCTCTGCAGTATACTGGCGCGGAGGCGTTTGTGTCCCTGGAGGTAATGCCTCACCCTCTACGCGGCAACCGCACCGTCTGTGCTTTGGACAGACCTATGCTCGTGCTCCGTTCTTCCGACTTGTCAGCGCAGGACGTTCACTGGTTGGAAGACGCAGCGGACGCGGTCATGACGGCGTTTCGCGAGCGCCCCCGCCATCTCGCCCGTGAGTCCGTCGCAATGGCCGTTCAGATAGCGAGGCTGGCGTACTCGCGCGACGCCCTGTCCGACGTGCGGCTGTACCGCGTCGTACACCTGGGTCCGTTCCCGCAGCTGTTAGAGTTCTTGTCGACGCTCTTCAAGAACATCTCGTCGGTCCACGCGTCGACCGAGGTGCTTTTGCGCGCGGAAGGCTTTCTGCGCGACTTGTTGGACCTGGCGGACGAACACAAGAACCGGGCTTTGCTCAACTACGTCGGCCTCCTCGTCGCGGCGCATGGCTCGGCCTTCCTACCGGACGCTGTCGGTCTGCGGGCCGTTCACGCCCGCGTGCTCCTACCTCACGAGCCGGCCGGCGGTTACGTTCCGCGGGAGCGGCTCTGCGCTCGGCAAGTGGCGAGCACCATGCCGTTCCTGTTCTTTTACGCTGTTCGGCTGCTGTTCGGCGGAGAAGCGACGGTGCGCGCCCTGACATCCGCGCTCGAAATGGTGCGCCGCCATCTCGTCCGACACCTGGAGAAGTTGGCGCTGGCGGACTACTCCACCCGGGTGCAACTCGTCGACCTAGCGAAAGAGACGAGCTTTCACGTGCTGGGACCTCCGGGGCTCTCCAACGAGTCCTACCTCCTGGCACACGCTCGCGCCCTCCCAACCGCCGGCGACGACGAGCCGCTGCTGTGGTTCGCTCGCGTCACCGCGCACGTGACGCAGCTCCGACTCATGCGGCTGTCCCGCTACGTGTGGCGAGGAGGCGCCTTCGACCGCGACTGCAGCTCGGACTTGCAGACGAACGCCGTCTTCGTACCGCCGCTCTTCCTGAACGCCAGCGACACGCTGGACAGGAGCCTACTCGCGCTTCAGACGCCTCACCTGGGCGCGCGCTTCGTCCGCTGCCTGCTTGTGATGCTGCTAGCGGGCGTCTCGAACCGTGGCAACCGGGAGCTCGTCACGCGCGGCTGGTGGTCGGACGCGTCCAAGTCTGCTCTGGGCGCGCTTCGCCGTTGCCTCGCCCGGGCCGCGGGGCCTGACGATGGCGACAATGGAGACGCGCCCGCGAGGCCGGAGAAGGCGCCGCTGTCGAGCGTGGCCGAAGCGCTTGCCGTACCACCAGCGTTGGACGCCTTCACCGAAGGTTTGCGGGCGTTGGCGGGACCTGGTCTCGACTTCCGATTACCTCGCGTGGAAGGCCTGGCGCCGGCGCAGCTCTTTTTCGACTACTACGCCCTGTCTCGCTGCCGGCGGGAGCGCTTTGTCGGCCGTGGCGGCGGAGGCTCTGCGGCTGACGAAGTGAACGGGCCGCTTCGCCAGAGCACTGCCTTCCACGCGGCCTTCGAGTGCGCGCGTGGACGCCCCATGAACCGTGCCGCCCCGTGTAATTTGTGGTCTTGACCGATTCTCTTGCCTCCGTGTAATGTGCTTAGTTGGCCTGGTTCGATTCTAGTTGCGCGGCTCCTTTTTGCGCGGCTCCTTTTTATTGCGCGGCTCGCTTTTGGATGTTATGTATGCGTGTCAAACGCCGTTTTTCTCGAACGTTTTGATATGACGCACTGGTTGTTTCCAACGTTTCCAACGTAAAGTATTAGCCATCGTTGTGGTTTCAGAATCATGCGCACTTTATACCAAGTTGGACAGATTTTGTTTTTTATATACTACTGTTTCAATTAATGTGCCTCTTTGTGTAGTACCGTGTATATAGCGCCTCGGTGTTTCTCAAATGTACTAAACGTAGAATGAAACTGAATCGAAGATATACATAAAATTCCCTTTTTTACGTACAATCAATATGCAGATAATGTTAAATATATAAGCGCTGGAGCCGTAAAGAATGTTTTAAAAAAGGCTCTAGAAAGGCCGCTCGTCCTGGTTTCGCTGCGACTGCGCTGCGCGTTGTGTGCAGGCCTGGCGTTTTTTTTTTTTCGTTTAACTGATCAGGTTTCGGAAAGTTTTGATGAAACGTATAGATCAATCTACTGAAGCATTCATTGCTTAGTGTGTTTTTTTTTTTCGTGAAAATTTTCAATGACGCGCCATGACATATCGTGCAACATAAAGCTTGGAAGTGTTGCGGTTCGACTCGATTGACTAATACTGTATGACGATACTTCATGACCTCGCGAAGAATCATAAATGACCACGGTTCGTCCTAGAATTTAATAAAGACACTTCGAGGTAATCAATTATATCGCATTGCCATGTGAGAGGTTGTAACTATTTCGGAGGTTGAGGAGTCGGAGCCAACCGGTGTAATGAGAGACGCTACTTGATTGATTGATTGGTTGACCCTTTCTCTTGGTGCAACCCACCATGGGGAATCGGCCATGGAACTAGCGGCGCCTTACTACATAGAAGAGTTTGTTCATAATTTCAATATGATAAATATTAGGTAGTTTTGAAATTATTTGTTAGATTATTTTATAATAAAAAAGAAAATACTAATGTGTAATGACTGTTTCATTTTGAAAACATTTATATTAAATTTAATTTAATAATAAAAAGATTACAAATTTTTTGAAAAAAATATATTTGAATTCAAGGAACTTCACATTCAATTCGTCTCGTCTCGTAATAAATCGCATACGGCCTCGCGAACTCTTTTACCTTTGGATAGCCCCGCCACGGTGGTCTAGTGGCTAAGGTACTCGGCTGCTGACCCGCAGGTCGCGGGATCAAATCCTGGCTGTGGCGGCTGCATTTCCGATGGAGGCGGAAATGTTGTAGGCCCGTGTGCTCAGATTTGGGTGCACGTTAAAGAACCCCAGGTGGTCAAAATTTCCGGAGCCCTCCACTAGGGCGTCTCTCATAATCAAATAGTGGTTTTGGGACGTTAAACCCCATAAATCAAATCAATCAATCATTACCTTTGGATAAAACCTAGCACGATAGCCCCAGAGGAAAAAAAAAAGAATCGGAAAGGATAAACTCGGTCTCAACCTTTGAAACGGCTCGTCTAAAAGTCTTTTCAAAACTCTGAATGGTTAATTAGAAAGAAATGATCCAGAGATTTACCCCCATTGCAATGGAGACATAAAGTTGACTGCACCAGACCAGACTGGTTGTCACAGGTCCCGTTAATTAGGGAGGCGATCGCCGGGCTCATTTCAAGGGCCAAAGTTTCGGCCCCCCGAACTGCACCACGAAAGCACGGACAACTTAGAAGTGGTCCCATTTGGCGCGCCAGCGCACGGCGGCTGTGGCCCGAAGAACGAGTCAGAGCCGAGAGTTGATAAACAAAACAAAATTATATTCTCAAATATGGCAGATCAAAGGATACACAAATATGCACGCTCGACAATAGTTGAATACGATATGTCACCAATCAAACAACGTACTACACAGTACAATCAGCCACACTAGAAACAACGGACACAAACAACAATACGCGCTACAATGCAATCACATGCACCGAATAACCAATACACTTAAATACTAAAGAGTTCGAAAACTTGTGTAGTCCAAAGTCCTCGGAACAAAGTCTGAATGATACTCTTCCAAGAATCACTCACTCAAAGTCTAGCGCTGTTGTCGTTCCGCTGCGCCCCAAGTTTGTCTTCCAGGAAACCTCGCGTCTTCAATTGGCCGCTCTCTAAGCACCAAACTTCCCCGGTAACACGTCGGCTTCCCACGCGCAGAAGTTGCAACGCGTCTTCGCTCGCTGGTGGTAGACACTCTCTTCTGCTTGTAGCACGAGTCTTCACCCTCAGGTGGAAATCCCCTTCATATCTTCTTTTGTCACTGAGTACAAAAGGCTTCGCCGACACGGCGGAAAGACTTTACGCACACTGGCGCGAAATTCCTTCTGCTCTCCTTTCTCTGCTCCTTGCCTAAATACCTTTCGCGCTAGATTCCATAGAATTCTAATCGTTTTGGTGCCGCGTTGCACAGCCAAGGCTGTAGAAATAGCGAGACATTTCGAGGGCCGTCCGCGACACGTGACGCAATTTTGCATCACCACGCCCCTCGGCTTCGAGAACCTTCCAGGGCTTGCTCTGCCGCCGATACGAGGAGGTTGGTCGGCGAAACAACGCTTCTGAGGGGGGAGAGACGGCGTGCCCGGGGAGTCGTTGGATGCTTGTTCTCTTCTTTATCGTTGACTTTGAGGCGCCTCTCTAGCGCTTGGTCGCCAGAATTCGGCACGCGCCCTTTTTTGAGCGCTCGTTTGTGACACCGGTGTATACGTAAAAGTTCAGTGGCGGGACTCGGCATCGTATTCTGGCAACTGATATCTCGGCCCTTCTGGAGGAGCACCATTGGTTTTTCCAGCGATAACTAAGGTGAGGGAACTCAGAGGCTGACAGCGCAGACTTAGCGAATTTGTCCGTCGTGGAAAATTTTTCATGTCGCGCTGCAGTTACGAACGCCAATGTCGGCAAAATAGACATTATAGAACCATTATGTTATGCAAGCGCGAATGCATCCGCATATTCATTGAGAGGTATACCTTTGTGCCCTGGTACCTACACCAAACGAATAATATTTATATGTCTTGTAATAAGGGAATGAAATACTTCTAAAGAATTTGAAAATTTTGATGCAGTTGAAAAAAAAAAAACAGACGGTTAAAAAAAACAGCCGGTCTGTCAGAATGGCGGCTTCTGATATTGATAAGGGTAATTTCCGTAAGGCTAAAATAATGGCAAGTGATTCCGCATGATAAATAGGAGTAAAGTCGGGTAAACGAATCGAAAAACACCAATTCAAAGATAATGATGCAATGCCCACCCCTGCCTTCTTTTCACATACTGAAACATCAGTTGCTATTACTGTAGG